>NC_141021.1:1217500-1275000 GCF_052040795.2 Danio rerio | reverse complement strand
GATGCTTTTCGAAGAGTTGGATTGTATTAGAGCAGCATACTTGGGTTGGTTTTGGCAGGCCAGGATGAAAACATTGCTCTAGTGTTGTTTTCTCATTCACAGCTAAAGCGTCCCTCAAACTGTTTTATCCCCATATCCTAAGGGATTTTGTACAGCCTCTGTGTTATATATATATATATCTGAGTGTTGTCATGTTTTTGAAGGACACAGAATACACACGCTTGAGCAACCTTCAGAAAATAGACTGTATTCATTAAACATGTTTGTGCGTGCTTAACTTACACATGCCCTATCATTCATACGTAGGAATGCAGAAATGAATCATTATAGAGTTTTTGTCTTGCTTTTAGTCTAAATTTCTTGAAATATATTATTAAATCAAGAAGCATTTTCTTCTGTAGATAAGTATTTGTTCTAGTCTGTTGACAAGCAACTGCTATGATAACACGACTGTAGTGATTGATCTGTCCTGGTGATTCTACAGTTACTATGGTAACACAACAAATATAGTAATGGACGTGTTGTGGTGGTTCTACAGTTGCTATGGTAACACAACAACTATACTAATGGATGTGTTGCGGTGATTCTACAGTTGCTATGGTAACACAACGACTACAGTAATTAATCTGTTGTACTGATTTTATGGTTTCTATGGTAACACAACAACAATAGTAATTGATCAGTTGTGGTGATTCTACAGTCGCTATGGTAACATCAGCTATACTGATTGATCAGTTGTGATTTTACAGTCGCTATGGTAACACAACAGCTATAGTAATTGATCAGTTGTGGTGATCTACAGCCACTATGGTAACACAACAGCTATAGTAATTGATCAGTTGTGGCTATTCTACAGTCGCTATGGTATCATTAACTATACTGATTGATCAGTTGTGATTTTACAGTTGCTATGGTAACACAACAACTATACTAATTGATCAGTTTTGGTGATTCTACAGTTGCTGTGGTAGCACAACAACTATAGTAATTAATCAGTTGTAGCGATTTTACAGTTGCTATGGTAACACAACAGCTATAGTAATTAATCAGTTGTGGTGATTCTACAGTCGCTATGGTAACACAATAGCTATAGTAATTAATCTGTTGTGGCGATTCTACAGTCGCTATGGTAACACAACAGCTATAGTAATTGATCACTTTTGGTGATTCTACAGTTGCTATGGTAACACAACAACTATACTGATTGATCACTTGTGGCAATTCTACAGTCGCTATGGTAACACAACAACTATACTGATTAATCAGTTGTGATTCTACAGTTACTATGGTAATAACAACTATACTAATTGATCAGCTGTGGCGATTCTAAAGTCGCTATGGTAACACAACAACTATACTAATTGATCTGTTGTGGTGATTCTACAGTCACTATGGTAACACAAAAAAATACTAATTCATCTGTTAATTTATCTGGTAACACAGCAACTATAGTAATATAAACAGACGACCCAATACTGTAGTTTTCTATAGGGTGTTTTATACTACAATACACCATAGTTTACTGAAGTAAAGTATACCACAGTATTTATTATAGTTTATGAGTTCAATATAACTAATACTACATTACACTACTGTAATGGTGTAGTTAATACTATAGTATATAATACAGAATAATACACATTACTATGGTATGAGTATGGTATGGTATTTAGTCTAAATTAATATAGCTCTTTTCATGTCACTTTACAATCACTTTCATCAAGAGCTGAGAGTGAGTCTCCTTTGAATCTGATGATTGATTAAAAACTGACAGTCATTATCTGACAATGAGGATTGAATTTACAGTCTATTGTTTAACACTGCTTTGCCATTAGCGTTAAACAGTGTTAATAGCACGTGCACAGAGGACTGCAGGGATCTGCCATTGAGTTCAGTCATCAGACAGACGGGTTGGTTTGCTTTAGACAGACTCTGGAGATTCATCAGCTAATAAAAGCCCGTGTCTATTGATCTGTTTGCTTTAGAGTCCAGCTTTACCCTCATAATCATCATCAGCTGGAGTTTCTCTTGCAGATTCCGTCAGATATTATTTCACACATGAACAGCTGAATCTGGACTCACACGTCAAAGTAGATCAGTGTAGAAAGAAGAAAGTGCGAGAAGTAGTTCCTGAATCTTCTTGTTTGTGCATCTTTAATGTGTTTTGTTGACGGCTGTGTTCAGAACGGAAGATAAATTGAATTCCGTATAAATAATAATACTCATTTGGGTTTTAACGTTTATTAAAATTGTCTCTTTTACTTACGGTAAAGTTTTTAAGTACAATAATCTATGTTTTCTGTGTGCTTATGTTGTATATTTTCATTCATTTCTGTGATGTAAAGATGAATTTTCAGCATCATTACTCCAGCCATCAAAGTCACATGATCTATCAGAATGTTATAATGATTAAAAATATTTCTGATTTCTGTCTCTGTTGAAAACAATTGTGCTGCTTAATATTTTTAGTAAAAAATAAAAGGCATTTGTTTTATTATTTGACAAATTTGTCAAGATTTATATTACGAATAGAGAGGTTATTGCATAAAATATGTCATAATTAATGTGGCATAGGTCTTGTTGCTGTCACCTCTGATCAATTTAACAGATGCTTACTAAATACAAACATTAATTAACTTCAAAAGAAATCTTTCTGACCTCAACTTTTGTTTGATAATTTGACTATGCTCAAAAATATGAACTGTTTTAAGTATTTATAATACTCAGAAATGATTTCTGAAGGATCGTGTGACACTAAAGACTGGAATATTGAAGCAAAAAATTTTGATTTACATCACAGTATTAAATTACACCATACAATATATTCCCGTAAATTTAACATTATTTAATTTGTAATAATTTACAGTGTTATTTGACTATATTTTGAATAATAATAAATCTCGTAAAGATACTGTTTTAAAAACCATTCATTTATTTTTGAATCCTGAATTGTGTTAAACAGTGTGATGGTGATCAGTGTTTGCTAATGCAGTCCGTTCTGAACAGTGTCAGCATGTGTCTATACTGTGTGTGTGTGTGTGTGTGATGGTCACAGCATGTGTGTTTGTGTGAGTAGGGTTGATGGCTCAAAGGAGCCCATCGTGAAGATGAGAACAGAAGAAAAGAGAGTTACTAACCCGGAGGACTGCAGTCCAGTGAATGAACCCAATGAGACGACTCCTCTGACCGAGCCCGAGTAAGAGTTAGACATCTGATCTGCAGATAATGATGCTTTTCTTACTCATCTTGCTATAATCTATTCAAAATAATCTGCATATGGAGTATACAAAATGATCAAGTTTCTGCTTTGAAATAAGATTATATCGCTTACCCCACTGGGGGATTAATTTGGGGCTTGATTTAAGAAAAAAACACTTAATTTTTACTTATTAATATGTTTTGCTTATCTAGAAAATGCTGCTTGATTTAAGTTGGTCACACTTTACAATAAGGTTTCATTAGTTAATGTATTTACTAATATGAATTCATTTTGATTGATACTTCCCAGCCCTTATTAATCACAGTTTAACATTCATTAATGCATTATTAACATCCGAAGTCGTGCTTTTTAACATTAGTGAATGCACTGTGAGTTAATTTGTACCAACAATAAACAATTGTTTTGATGAACTAACATGAACAAACACTGTGATAAATATTAACATTAGCATTAACTAACAATAATTAATGCAATCTTATTGTAAAGTGTTACGGACTTGTTAGATATTTGGACTAGAATCAAGACTAATACTCTAAGTAAGAAAAGCATTTTTTAGCAGTGCAGTACAGCAGATGAGAAACTATACCGATACTGAGAGAAACTTAGTACTGAGAGAATCTATACCGATACTGAGAACTATACCGATACTGAGAGAATCTATACCGATACTGATAGAAACTCAATACTGAGAGAATCTATACCGATACTAAGAGAAACTTAGTACTGAGAGAATCTTTACCAATACTGAGAACTATACAGATACTGAGAGAATCTATACCGATACTGAGAGAAACTTAGTACTGAGAGAATCTATATCGATACTGAGAACTATACCGAAACTGAGAGAATCTATACCGATACTGAGAGAAACTCAATACTGAGAGAATCTATACCGATACTGAGAGAAACTATACCGATACTGACAGAAACTCAATACTGAGAGAATCTATACCGATACTGAGAGAAACTTAGTACTGAGAGAATCTATACCAATACTGAGAACTATACCGATACTGAGAGAATCTATACCGATACTGAGAGAAACTCAATACTGAGAGAATCTATACCGATACTGAGAGAAACTATACCGATACTGACAGAAACTCAATACTGAGAAAAACTATACCGATACTGAGAGAATCTATACCAATACTGAGAGAAACTCAATAATGAGAGAAACAATACCGATACTGAGAGAATCTATACCAATACTGAGAGAAACTATACCGATACTGACCGAAACTCAATACTGAGAGAATCTATACCGATACAGAGAGAAACAATACAGATACTGAGAGAATCTATACCGATACTGAGAGAAACTCTACCGATACTGAGAGAATCTATACCGATACTGAGAGAAACTCAATACTGAGAGAAACTATACCGATACTGGGAGAAACTATACAGATACTAAGAGAAACTATAAAGATATTATACAGATACTGAGAAAAACTTTACTGATACTGAGAGAAACTATACCGATACTATACCGATACTGAGAAAACCTGTACCGATACTGAAAGAAACTATACTGATACTGAGAGAAACTATACCAATACCAATACTATACAGATACTAAGAGAAATGATGCCGATACTTTACCGATACTGAGAGAAACTATACCGATACAGATACTATAACTATACCGATACTATGCCTATAGCTATCTAAATGCTCTCTCAGACTCATTGGCAAATGTTCTTACAGTTACATTAGCAGAACGATAATTTAATGTTACCTTGTCTTCAGTGAAATGTTAGCACAAAACCGTAAGCTAAACCTCTTCATGGAACTTTTTTAGAACTACTAAATATACTGTGTTTCCGTGTGGACAAACAGGGAAATTGCATAGAAAAGTGCCGTTTTAAAATACCTGTGTTCACTTGGACAGGACCTTAAGTATTCATGCAAAATAATCATGCTTTATTAACCAAAATATTTTTGATATTCTTTTCAACTGAAGTGAAAGAAAGGTTTACTTTATCTAGAAGGGTAAGTGAGCTATCTTTAAGACACCAGAGGAAGCTATTGTGAGCTATTGTGTGTTGTGGATGAAATACAAATCACTTTTAAACTTGACAAAAGGGACAAACAGAGAAGTATTTAGGGGCCTTTTAGAAGCTTTAACGTGTCAAAACACAGACAGGAATTAATATCAAGCCCTGCATATGCAGATGTTTTTTTTTTTTTAAAGTATATTGCATACCAGAAAATTGACAATAGGAGCCAAGTGATATGACACCATGCATAAACATGCATTAAAAGCTTATATTCAGTAATCTACATGTCTTTCTTGCCTCATTACAAACATATATGGCAAATATACATGTTAAAAAAATCAAAGATATGGTTAAACACACCCTACGGGGTGGCTGTGAGTTAATGTATAATCTGTATATCCAGCATTTTGCGTTCTGATTGCTGTGAGAACTGCGTGGTTATGCATGGCTGCCTGCTTCACAAATATCCCTGCCTTTCCAGTTTTCAAAATAACAGTCCCACACACATACAAGCCTGGATAGACTTAAAAATACAGGAAAACATATAATTATTGCAATCTTATTTCAAAACGTTGTGGCCAATCAAACTCAGTCTATGGATATGCATATCAATGATACCGTGTGCAATGTAGCAGTCTGTGTTTCGATACAATCGGCTGATTTTACACTCACTTTACTTGAGATGAGGTGGTGTTTGAGGCTCACTGTATACCAATTTCATGTCGTTAACTCTTACTATTTCCAAATAGTATACTCAGATTTTCATTCTATGGCACCTGTATTGTAGTTGACCAGTTAGTGGAGAAATAACCTGATTCACAGACGCCACTTACATTTTCAGTTTGTCATGTGACTGAAGATCATTTGCATGCTAATGAGATGCATGAGTTTTGTTGTCGGATTGTGACGTGTTGTCGATTTGTGTCTGAAAGCATGTTTGATGAGCGAATGAGGAATAAACTGTTGATTCCCCACTGTAGGAAGCTGCCGCTGAAGGAGGAAAACGGCAAAGAAGTGCTGAAGCCGGATCTGATCGAGATTAAAGTCCACACGGACAACAGCATCCACACAAAACAGGACGACAGCAAAGCGTAATGGAGAACGCACACACAGCCTAAAACACTATAGATGTATACGTATATATAAAACAGAAGAGGAATGATAAGAGAAGCAGAAGAAATCCTGTGTGCTGTAAATATGTTGAAATATAAACAGAGTTGGAGTTTTTTTGTGATAAATCTACTGTTCTTTCTATCCGCGATGGCGTCTTCATCTTGGTGTTTGGATTTCGCCAATAAGGATTCAGTTTCCAGGCCTTTTTCTTCTGCGTTCGGGCATGTGGAGTGTGATTTTTTTTTTCAGTGGGACTTGATGATTTCTGGGCTTCTCATCTAAATGTGTTCATGGGGTTTTCAGTGTTTCAATACTGTGGGACTTTTCCATTGGGAAGACATTTGGATTTCTTGAGTTGTTTTTTTTCTGGCATGTCGATGCTTTGAGATAGTCTGTCTTATTTGTGTCGCGTCTGAACATTGAAGACGGCTCTGGTCTGTATTTTCCATCTTGTCGTCATGAGTTTTAAACACAGGAATCGCTTATGAAAACCCAAACGAACCGTTGTATTGAAGTGACTGTAGATTGGGTTTCCTCAACTGCCATGATTAAACGCTCTTCTTCATTTATGATGATTCGTGTGTGTGTGTGTGTGTGTGTGTGTGTGGCCTGAAACAAACACAGAGATGGGAATGTTTGCCAGACGCTTTGTTGAACTCAAGATTGACATTGTTGGTTTATTTATTATCACTTTATACTATATATAATGTATAATTTACCATAAACTGGATTAATATTTAATGTAAAATAAGACAAAATACTTAAGTGTGACTGGAAACATTTGATTCTGTTTGTAATTGTTGTTGAAATTATTGCTAAACGTTTTAAACCATGTCTAAAACACAGTTCAAAGACATTTTCATCATCATATTATTGTATTTAATTAGTGAATTGACTGAAATATCACAGTAACCGAGTCGACAAATAACAATTCTAGCCAGCAGCAGCTCTCTGCAACTCTCACATGGGAAAGCTGGGTTAGTGCTGGAAGTGAGGCCAGCAGGGGGCGCTCAACCTGCAGTCTGTGTGAGTCCTGATGCCCCAGTATAGGGAAGGTGACTCTATACTGCTCAGTGAGCGATGTTAAACCGAGGTCCTGACTCTCTGTGGTCATTAAAAATCCCAGGATGTCCTTGGAAGAAGAGTAGGGGTTTAACTCTGGCATCCATCATGACCTCCTGACCATACCCATATCATAACTCACTCTGTCTCCTATCCACCAATCAGCTGGTGTGTGGTGTGCGGTCTAAAGAAGAAAAGCGCTACATAAATGTAAGAAATTATTATTATTATTATTATTATTATTATTATTATTATTATTATTATTGGGAAATATGTAATATTGTGAATCCTAAATATTATTGAGAGAAGAATAACGGCACGCCTCATCATTTGCAGCAAATCACATGATTTTTCTATCAGCGCTTTGCCTTTTTATAGCTGATGGAACAGAGTTGACCAGAACGCAGAGACACACACTAAATGTGTTTTTTTTTTCTAACAGAAATTACATATAACACAGAAAATAGTTGTTTCATGCACATGTTTATTAAACTCATTAATCATAAATTAATCATTTAATCATTATTAAACTTATTTAATCATAAATTAAGCTGGAGGAGGCAGAGACAGTCAAAAATATGTACAGTGGTGGTCTTTAAGTTGATATTTCTAACACATAATGTCCTTAAATCGACATACAAACATGATTATTTGATGTTATGTTATTCAAAAATGTTAAATTAAATATTTCATTTTGACAAACTAATGTCTAATAACTAATTTATTTTCTCTTTACCATTACGACAGCACATAATATTTGACTAGATATTTATCAAGACACTAGTGTTCAGCTTAAAGTGACTTTTAGAGGCTTAACAAGGTTAATTAGGGTAAAGTTAGGGTGATTAGGCAAGTCCTTGTATAACAGTGGTTTGTTCTTGTTATGTGCCATTGTGTAGTGTGGAGTTGAGACAAGGTGAGGATCCGAATGCAGCATTTACCATATATAAACTAAACAAAACAAAACTAGAACAAACTAGGGAGCACACGACTATAATAAACAGGGGCTAATAATTCAGGGAGGCTAATAATTCTAGCACCCACTGTCCTAGTCATCAATTGGGATGAAGCAAAGCTGTGTGTATGTGTGTAATCATGGACTAACAGGAACCGGTGTGTGTGAGTGGTGCATTACAGTATATGTAGTCCATGTGACGACAGATTTGTAGTCCATTACCGATCCACAGACGTTGGATCGCTGATAATCATAACAGTTCTGTAGACAATCCAAAACAAATATTGCTTAAGGGGGCTAATAATATTGACCTTAAAATGGCTTTTAACACTTAAAAGCTGCTTTTATTCTAGCCGAAATAAAACAAATAAGACTTTAGCCAGAAGAACAAATAGTATAGAAAATACTGTGAAAAATTCCTGAATCTGTTCATCATCATTTCACAAGAGGGCGAGTATTTTTGAGTTTGATTGTAAATATATATATATTTCGATTGTAATATATATATATATATATATATATATATATATATATATATATATATATATATATATATATATATATATATATATTTATATATATATATTAAAATTGACTAAACATGTTTCTGGCTGTGGAAGATTGTTCACGCTGATTAAAACAAGCTGATGAAACTGATGGATTTTCATGTGTATTCTTCCAGATTTGCATAAAATACCTTAAATAGTCTTTATAATTGGCTGCTTGAACTTTTTATCAATAAGTTATTATTTTAAAAAACCTCAAAATTAGCTTACAGTGCCGTGAGAAACACAATATAACCAAAGAAACTTGCCAAATAAAACATTGAACATATTAAATTGACCTTTTCTACTGGTGCATTTGCATTGAACTACATTAAACACACCCATAATCATTTGTGCAGGTTTATAGAGTTTGGTTAATAATGAGTTAAAAGTGTGTGATGGTCAATCATTGTCGTCTGTGTGTTTGTGCAGTGTGTGTGAATCTGCTCTGTGCAGCTTTTGATGCTTTAGTTCTTATGTTTGATCTATTTTATTATGTTTTCCAGCTGTTTGTACATACATGAGTATATTGTAGTCTTACTGTATAACATGTGTTTCCAGATTATCCAGATCAGGCTTTCATTATGGAGCAGCAGGGCATTATCCACTCATTTTACTGCTTATAAGCTGTTTATAAAGTGTTTATAAAGATGTCAGTGACAATGAAACCAGTCACTCCTGCTTATAAAGATGTACAGCTGTTTTTATTTACTCTAGTGAAGAGCGTGGAAAACAACAACTGTTGCTATAATTAATGTGTATTTTCATTATTTTACTGTTGTTGTTTTGGGAAAAGGAGTCATTTAGCAACTCTTCTGCTTTTATTTCAAGCTATTTACGTAAGTTTTTATTTAATTTACTAAATTTTAATGCGATTCTATATTTGTGTGTCTAATATTATTTATTTTATTTGTCTTTATTTATTTATTTTGTACAATTTTTTTTTTATTCTGTAACATTTCTGCCTTGAAACTTTTTATTTAAAATATTTATTTTAGTTATTTCTGTATTTATTTAATAATTAGTGAATATTTTAATAAATTATAATACACATTTTAATTATATTTAGATTATTATATATTTAAACAATTCAAGTATTTATATAATTAATATATAAAAATGTATATATTTAAATAATATCTAAATAAATATATATTTAAAATAAATATTATAATGTAATTTTTGTTCAGATATTTGTATTTAATATATTTTACTTTTGTTTTTATTACAGTATTTCTTTGCCAAATTTCCCCTTTTTTCTTCAGAACTCGATTAAAAACTCAAAACATGTGGTGACTTATGAATGATATGACTTATGACTATGAAAGATAAGGTATTACGCCAACAAAAAAGTGACATTGTACAGTTTAGTTGACTCTTAAATTTACAATATGACATTAATCACGCCTCCGGCTTCTTCTTGATCTCATTCTGCATTTTTCTCCTCCAGATTCAGAGTTTCTATTCAAATCCTCTATGCATAGTCAGAAAAGATGATGTGTTTCTGGGTGTTTAACGCTGGTTTTCTCTCCCGTATGTTGCTGGTCTTTAATTAATGAATCCTGATCTTTCTCTGGAACGCCTGTTGACACTGTAATTTACCACTGTAAATAAATGTGTACTAGTATAAGACGATGCTTGTAAAATACTCTCTCAGCGTCCTTTTATTTCTAAACTGTATGATCACAATTATATTTGACCAGTTTATCAACAGTCTTTGCACATTTATTTTTATGCACATACGGTGTGTTTTATTTCTCCGCAGGGATTTTTGAGGATTACTTTCTCATCTTCTGATTGGATAAAGTGATGACAGATGAATATTTATGAGGTATGTGAAGACTCGGGTTCATTCAAAGTTACAATGCTAAGACTTTTCTAGAAATGTGGTAGGATTTCTTATTATAATTAGATAGTCAGAAATAAACTCAAATTTTCACGCGCGAATAGCGCGATTTATCCCTGCGTTCCGCATCTAGTGTGAACACAGCATTAAAGTCAAGTGCCATTTAGGGGTTTCTTCCTGGATTTTGCCTTCCCAAATTCAAAAGCTTCCCAAATCCACATGCAAAGGTGTAAATGGTTAGGAGTGAGTTTAGGAGGTTAAACTAAACCAAACACTAAACCAATTTTCCGATGTTTTAACGTTGTACATAGTATTTAAATAAAAATAAAAAATATAAACTTAAAAATATAAAAGTCAAACACATAAATACAAAAACATATATATATATATATATATATATATATATATATATATATATATATATATATATATATATAACAATTTTAAAATTAATAAAAACAAAAATATTAATTATAAAAAGATTAAGATTGTATTAACATTGTCAACACTTAGATGTCATGTTATTATTTTGTCCATATTTTTAAGATTTACTTGTAAAAATATAAAAGTAAAGCAAACAAAAACAAAAATCTTAGTTTATATTCATTTTTAAATTAAACAAATTAAAAACAAAATATAATTTATTAAAACTTAAAATTAAGACTGAACCAACGTAGTGTAAATCTGCTTGGAAATTAATATTTATTTATTTATTTACTAAATTTCAGTGTTTCTGTTGTGCATTGGAGCGTATAATTGCAAAGAAAAAGGAAATTAAAATGTAATAAATCGATGGAAGTACTGAGATACTTTCTTTTTCTAATCCAAAGAAAATTATTTCTCCAAAAACTGCCTAATGAAATGATAAAATAATAAACCATGCTAAAAACCAACCAACAAACCATCCATCATTACTCCATTCTAATAATATTATTGCACATTTAATAAATATAAAATAAAAGTTTAAATAATACAATGCTTATGAGCTGAAACAGAGTGAACAGAGGGAATATTGTGTGCTGGAGAAACTTTTTATTTCTGAGTCTGCTCTTTAATGATATTGCTTACTGTTGCAGGTTTATAGGCCAACTTAATTAAGTAATTAAGATATTACCGGCATGAAAGGTCATTTGTAATAGAAAGATAGATTAATAAAGTGCAGGATTCTCCAGATAATAAAGCTAAAGGTTGTTTCTGGATGAAGGTCTTGGTGTAATTCTCTGAGGAATGCGAGAACTAATTAAACAGGTTGTTCATTATTTTAAGCTTTGCACATGTGGAAGCATTTAAACGTGGGAATTTCAGTCTTTAAAATCTGTATTTAGATCAATATTATGATTAATGCAGAAGAAAGGACTGCGATATGTTGCTGATATTTAGTTTTCTGCTTGTAGTGTGCACAGCATTTCAGTGTTGCTGCAAAAGTATTGAATGCAATTAAAATCACGTGCAAAAGTGACGTTATCAATATTATTAACTACAGCTAAAATTAATAAAATAAAATAAACAGTAATAATAAAACAAATTATTGTGCAAAAATAAATAAAGAATAAAAATAACACAACTTCCAATGAAATATTTTAAGTTTATTTATTGTGAAATAAATCTATAAAGTCTGAACTAAAAATTTTCAAAGCAAAAAAATCTACTGTATATAAATACATTCATTTTTTTTTGGGCTTAGTTCCTTTATTAATCAGGGATCACCACAGCAGAATGAACTGGCAACTTATTTAGCATATGCTTTACACAGTGAATGCCCTTCCAGCCACATCCCAGCTCTAAGAAACACCCATACACTCTTGCATTCACACACACACTCATACACTATGGCCAATTTAATTTACCCAATTCCCCTATAGCGCATATGTTTGGACTGTGGGGGAAACCAGAGCACCTGGAGGAAACCCACGGCAACATAGGGAGAACATGCAAACTCCACACAGGAACACCAACTGACCCAGCCATGTCAGTTGCTATGTACATTTTGTTGCCAAGGATTGATAAAATATATTAATTAATTAGTTTTTTGTCAGGGTGTTGCTAAGCAGTGTAAGATACTTTGAATGTGTCAAGGGTGTTGGTATGTGGTTGCTAGGGTGTTCTGGGTTTCTGCCAGATGGTTTTGGTGGTTGCCAAGTTGTTAGGCTTTGTTGCTAAGGGTTGCTAAAATGTATTTATATTTTGAATTGTTGTCAGGGTGTTGCTATGCAGTGCAAGAAATGTTGAATGTGTCTAGTGTTGCTTTGTGGTTGCTAGGGTGTTTTGGGTTGTTGCCAGATGGTTTTGGTGGTTGCCAAGATGTCACATTTTGTTGCTAAGGGTTGCTAAAATGTATTTATGTTTCGGGCTGTTGTCAGGGTGTTGCTATGCAGTGTAAGAAATTTGAAATGTGGCCAGGGTGTTGCTATGTTGTTGCTAGGGTGTTTTGGGTTGCTGCTAGCAGGTTTTGGTGGATGCCAAGTTGTTGGGTTTTGTTGCTAAGGGTTGCTAAAATGTATCAATTGTTTGGGTTGTTGGCAGAGTGTTAATATGCAGTGTCTATGATATTTTTAATTAATCCAGGGTGTTGCTATGTCATTGCTAGGGTGTTCTAGGTTGTTGCCAGAGGCTTTTGGTGTTTGCCAAGTTGTTACGTTTTGTTGCTAAGGGTTGCTAAAATGTATTAAAATTTTAAGTTGTTGTCAGGGTGTTGCTATGCAGTGTAAAAACTGTTTGAATGTGGCCCGGGAGGGTATTCCTATGTGATTGCTAGGGTGTTTTGGGTTGCTGCCAGAGACTTTTAGTGGTTGCCAAGTTGTTTTGTTTTACTTGTTTTAAAAATGTACTACTAGTTACTACATTTTTACTAAGTTTTTAAAATGTATTTATATTTTGGGCTGTTGCAGATATAGAAGACATAAACATCAAAGCTTGCAGTTTGTCACTTATAAATGCAGAAACGCTTATAACATACACTGATTTATTTATTTATTTACGTCACCTCATGCTTCAGTGTCTCATCAAATCTCTCTGACCAGTCAAATGCTCTTATCTATACTCTCAAAGCAAGCAAAAATGCACAGTTCAGAGCCCTTCACAGACCTTTGAGAACAAAAAGTGCACAGGAATCATTCTTCATTCCTGAAAACAGAAAGCGAGCAAGACCTTGAGAGAGCTCCAGCTCTTTATTCTGATAGATGAAGTGATCTGCATAGAGTCAAGCATCAACTCGGCTCACAGTATTCATCAGGAGAACTGCTGTAAGTTTAGCGGTGCTCCACTTTAGCTGTGGGCTGTGATTTGGACAGACTGGTGTCCATTAAAGCCACTGGAGCTCCATCAATCATTACAGCAGACATTACTGAGGAATTATGGGCTCATCACGGCTCTTCAAAAACCCTCAGACCAAATATGCTCAGAATGTTTGAATGTCAAATGAATGCTGTGGTTGTTCTGCCCAAAGGGTTTACAATGAAACTTTATGGGCTGTCTGTGGTGTCCATTAATGGAGATCTATGGAGAGGAGAACTGCAGTCTGAAGGGCGGCTTTGGCTGTTCGCTTCAACATTCTGAAATCACTTTGTGTTTAAGCAGCACTTTTATTATACTGCATTACACTTACAAGCTAACACCTCTCTGGAACACTTTGAAACTGCATAGCAACACCCTAAATCAGAGATGCCCAAAGTTGGCCCTTTGTAACCTTTGATTCATCCCACAATCTCATCTGAGAGGAGAGTGAGGATGATGGAGATGGTTGGGGCGAATGCACGGAGACACAGAGATTGTCCTTTCTTATTTGATGTAACCTTTTTTTGTTTGTTTTATTGCTGTTTTATTGTTTCAATTAAATGTTGTAATGTTTTATATGTAAATACTGTCACTCGATAGATAGAGGACTGCAAAAGACATCAGCGAGAAAATCAAGGCAGAAACTTGTGTGATTCTGTCATACATTAGATTGCTTTGTTTTAACTGTAAAACCTCATTATAAAATGTAAAAAACACTGCTTTAGTTAATATAAAGCAATGTTTTAAAGTCATTTTTAAACATTTTTAATCAACTATATTTACCTATAGCCCACTAGCCTCAATCAAGTTTGGTTTTTGGCCCTTCCTAAGAAAAAGTGTGAGCACCCCTGCCCAATATCCACTGCTGATTTCTTGTTACAGTTATTTCGCTATAGGCGTTCAATATATACTTCTGGTCAAAGTTATTTATTTGTTTAGTTTTATATATATATTTATAATTTAGATATTTATATATGAACAGTTCAGATGCAAAACCCTCCATCTGAAATTTCCATAGAAAATGAGCATTATTCTCAGCCTCCTTTGTTTATGTTGACTTATTTTACTTCTCTGTGTTTACACTGCAGATCTTGATAGTCAATTACGATTGTGTGTGTGTGTATGATTTTTTTTCTTGATCATCTTTTTAAAAGTGACAGGTATGCGGTTGTCTGTATTTACACTGCACATGGCAAAGGCACAATGAGCAGGAAGAAAAGAGCGGGCGCTGACTAACAGCTGATAATATTAGAGCGCCCTTTTCTCCACTCCTGTATTTCATGTGTTTGCAGGATTTCATTTTTGTATTTTCTAACTGTTTTGCTATAGTTCATGACAGAAAGTCATCGTTTGTCTTTTAATCGAAGCTTTTTTAAACCAGTAGGGATTTTAATGTATAGCGTGGTTTATGCACATTTTCTGTATGCAGTAGTTTTAGATTATATTGTTTACATGGCGGATGTTGTGCTCTATTAACTCCGTTTTATATTCTAATATTTAGCAAAAAAATTAAATATATTATAATAATAATTAAATAAGTAAATCCTGTAATGCAAAGCAGAATTTTCAGTAATTTCGAATGCATTTTTTGATGGAAAAAATATTAATTTATTTGTTTGTTTATTTTAAATAAATATATAAATAAATCCTTTTCTTTTCGGCTTAGTCCCTTTATTAATCTGTGGTTGCCACAGTGGATTGAACCGCCAACTTATACAGCATATGTTTTACACAACGGATGCCCTTCCAGCCGCAACCCAACACTGGGAAAAAATCCTGTTATGCAAAATTGTTAAGCAAAATTGTTAGTCATTTTTTAAATGGAAAAAGTGTTTATTTGTTTATTTAGTTTGTTTGTTTGTTTTGCATAAATAAATAATTCCTGTGATGCAAAGTTGAATTTTCAATAGTTTTTAATGCATTTTAATTTAAAAATATGTATTCATTCATTTTAAATAAATAAATAAATGATAACATATTCTTCAAAACTGCAATAAAAATTATTTCAGTCATTTTAATGCATGCTTGATGAAAAAAGTATTTATTAATGTGTTTATATCATGTCACTCTGCATAATTAATATTGCAGAACAAAATACACTAACACACATTCCCCTAGAATGATTTTAATCTGTAATAATATAAAACTTAATAGAAAAGCAATTTATTTTTGGTCAAGTAAATGCATAAGAGACTCATAAAACAAGCCTAAATCCTGACAGCACGTTTATTTAAAGAATTAGAAGAAAATATTTGTCAAACACCATGTCTTCACAATTTTAAATCACGTCTAAAAACCCATCTTTTTAAGCAGGCTTTTACTTAACAATTTTTTATCATGTTTTTATTATGTTCTTTTTCGCTATTGCGTTTTAACTTGTTTGGTCATTGATTGTTTTTAGTAATGTTTAAGTTGTTTAGCATGTCTGATGATGCTTACTGTAAGGCGACCTTGGGTGTCCAGAAAGGCGCCATTTATAAATAAAATGAATTATTATTATTATTATTATGTATTTTAGGGTAAAAAATATAATGAACTGAATTACATTTATTAGACATGCAAAGCCGTATTATCTGAGACAAAAATAAATACAGCTCACTTGACTTTTATAACAAACATAAAATGAAATCAAAAGCCATGAAGCGGATAATCTGTGTTTATTAAACGCACGGCTGAGCACGAGAATCATTACACACTCCTGATGAAGCCCTTATGAGGGAGAAAAGAGAAGTTTGGCTAAAACCGTCCCGCATTCAGACACCAGCACACTTTCCTTTTAGATTTACTGAAGAGATGAATGCAGATTTAATTGGCCTCTTTGGGGATTACGGACAGACCTAATTGCTGGAAATGAGGAAAACGCTTCGCTTCTGCTTTTAGTGCAGAGGAAAACTGTCATTATTTCATGTTTCAGACGCAGAATCATTTGCTTTTTTATTTTTGTTCTGTATCCAGCAGATTTATTTGAATTTTGTTTGTTTGTTTGTTTGTTTGTTTGTTTGTTTGTTTGTTTGTTCTTCTAATTAACTGATTTATTCAATCCTTATTTTATTCCTTTCTTTTGAACAATATCAAAAACATGAATAGTGTAATTATTCCAGTGATTTACACAGCATAAAGTGATTAGATTTATATATTTCATTGTGATTGTGTGTCTCATTTGTAAAGCTAATTATGTGTGTTAGCATGAGTGTGTGTGTGTGTGTGTGTGTGTGTGTGTGTGTGTGTGTGTGTGTGTGTGTGTGTGTGTGCGTGTGTGCGTGTGTACGTGTGCATGTGTGCAATGCTTATGTGTTTATATAAAGACAAAATGTTTAGCCCTCCTGTGAGAATTTTGTTCTTTTAATATACTTTTAATATATTAATATTTTAATATATTCTTTTAAAATATTTCACAAATGTTTTTCACAGAATTTTCTATTACATATGTTTTTTATATTGTTTTTGTTTATTTTTATGTATGTATTTATTTACTTTTTTATTTTTATTTGTACACATTTATTATGAAAATTATATATAATAAAATAATAAAGTTTCCTTTTTTGCTTCAGTAGAAAGTTTGTTTTCTTTTAGTTTTACTAGAAAACTATATATATGCTGGATAAGTTGGAGGTTCATTCCGCTGTGGCGACCCCGGATTAATACAGGGACTAAGACGAAAAGAAAATGAATGAATGAATTTATACACTCACTGGCCACTTTATTAGGTACACCTTACCAGCATCAGGTTGGACCCGTTTTGCCTTCAGAACTGCCTTAATCCTTCATGTCATAGATTCAACAAGGTTCTGGAAATAGAGATGACAGAGATTTTGCTCCATATTGTCATGATAGCATCACACAGTTGCTGCAGATTTGTCGGCTGCACATCCATGATGCCAATCTCCCGTTCCACCACATCCCAAAGCTGCTCTATTGGATTGAGCTCTGGTGACTGTGGAGGCCATTTGAGTACAGTGAACTCATCGTCATGTTCAAGACACCAGTCTGAGATGATTGAGCTTTATGACATGCTGCGTTATCCTGCTGGAGGTAGCCATCAGAAGATGGAGACACTGTGCTCATAAAGGGATGGACATGGTCAGCAGCAATACTCAGGTAGGCTGTGGCGTTGATGCTCAATTGGTACTAATGGACCCAAAGAAAATCTCCCCCACACCATTACACCACCACCACCAGCCTGAACCGCTGATACAAGGCAGGATGGATCCATGCTTTCATGTTGTTGATGTCAAATCCTGCCCCGAGCATCCTAATGTGTCAGCAGAAATGGAGACTCATCAGAGCAGCAACGTTTCTCCAATCTTCTATTGTCCAGTTTTGGTGAGTCTGTGTGAGTTGTAGCCTCAGTTTCCTTTTCTTAGCTGACAGGAGCGGCACCCGGTGTGCTCTTCTGCTGCTGTAGCCCATCCGCCTCAAGGTTGGCTGTGTTGTGTGTTCAGAGATGCTCTTCTGCAGAGCTCGGTTGTAACGAGTGCTTATTTGAGTTACTGTTGCCTTTCTATCAGCTGGAACCAGTCTGGCCATTCTCCTCTGACCTCTGACATCAACAAGGCATTTGCGCCCACAGAACTGCGGCGCAAATAAATATTATTTATTAGAAATAAATATTTCCTGTGTCGGAGCATTCTCTGTAAACCCTAGAGATGGTTGTGCGTGAAAATCCCAGTAGATCAGCAGTTTCTGAAATACTCAGAGCAGCCCGTCTGGCACCAACGACCATGCCACATTCAAAGTCTCTTAAATCCCCTTTCTTCCGCATTCTGATGCTCGCTTTATACTGCAGCAGATCGTCTTGACCATACATGCCGAAATGCATTGAGCTGCTGCCATGTGATTGCCTGATTAGAAATTTGCATTAGCGAGCAGTTGGACAGGTGTACTTAACAAAGTGGCAAGTATATATATTTTATATATACTTCTTTATTAAGAATTTATTTATTTATTACAGGATGAATCACTGTTGTCTGCTGAACAGTTGTTTGCTTTTATTTATTTATTTAAGGACCGAATAATTCAGTATTTTGACTTGAGGAACATTAAGAATTTGACCTGAATCCCGTCAACAGATGTCTGTGCTGTCCTGCAGTCAGTCAAAACACAGAGATCCACATTCAGTGAAACTCATTACAGATGCTTTTGCTCCACTCCTGCTCTGCTTGTCCTGTAGAGATATTCATGAGGCTCAGGCTCATCACGTTATGATGAGTTTTTGTTTTGTTTCTAGTCCAAATATCTGAAAATTCTTAAATCAGGAAGCATTTTATCTACAAGCCTCAATCTGGCAACCACATAGCATCATCCTTGGGACCCCAAAAAGTCAGAATTGCAACAGCATAGGATTACCCTGGCAACCACAGCTTCCTACATGGTAATCCCTCAGTATCTTAATGGCAACAGCCTCAATCTGGCAATCATGATTGTAACAGCATATGAACACCTTAGCAACCACAGCATCAATCTGGCAATCATGATGGCAACAACATAGTATCACCCTGGCAAACCACAGCCTCAATCTGGCAACCGCATAGCATCACCCTGGCAAACCACAGCCTCAATCTGGCAACCGCATAGCATCACCCTGGCAAACAACAGCCTCAATCTGGCAATCATGATGGCAACAACATAGCATCACCCTGGCAAACCACGGTTTCAATCTGGCAACCGCATAGCATCTCCCTGGCAAACCACAGCCTCAATCTGGCAACTGCATAGCATTATCCTATTAGCACCATAATCTCAGTGCGGCAATAGCATAGGATCACCCAGGCAACCACATACTCAATCTGGCAACCACATAGCATCATCCTAGTAACCCCATAATATCAGTGTGGCAACAACATAGGATCACCTTGGCAATCACAGCCTCAATCTGGCAATGGCATAGCATCATTCTAGTAACGCCATATTGTCAGGATGGCAACAGCATAGAATCACTCTGGCAACCACATCCTCAATCTGGCAATCATATGGTGTCATTCTAGAAACCCCATAATGTCAGGACGGCAACAGTATAGGATCACCCTGGCAACTACATCCTCAATCTGGCAACCACATAGCATTATCATAACCTCACAATATCAGGATGGCAACATGATAGTATCACCCGGGCAACTAAATTCTCAATCTGGCAACCGCATGGCATCATTCTAGTAACTATAATGTCAGGATGGCAACATGATAGTGTCATCCTATCAACCACATCCTCAATCTGGCAATCATATGGTGTCATTCTAGTAACCCCATAATGTCAGGACGGCAACAGTATAGGATCACCCTGGCAACTACATCCTCAATCTGGCAACCACATAGCGTCATTATAACCTCATAATATTAGGATGGCAAAATGATAGTATCAGCCGGGCAACCAAATCCTCAATCTGGCAACCACATAGCATCATTCTAGTAACTCTATAATGTCAGGATGGTAACATGATAGTGTCATCCTTGTAGTCAAATCCTCAATCTGGCAACCGCATAGCATAATAATAACCCCATAGCCTCCGGATGTTATGTTATCAGGATGCGTGTGTATGGGTTAAGTTAAGTGAACATTTCTTCTGCTCTTATTTGTTCATTCTCAGGAGTTCCCATTATTCCATCTGTCAGTCTGCCAAGAAACACTGAAACAAATCAATACAGCCATCCAGAGACTCAGAGAGAGAGAGAGAGAGAGAGAGAGAGAGAGAGAGAGAGAGAGAGAATACCTGGAAATGCCTCTGATGATCAGCTTACAGACATCAACACTTGCAGATGTCTGAGTGTCAGCCATTATTAGATCATTCTATATCACATCACAAGTGCACTTTACAAACACAACTGCTTCAGCGTGTTCGACTGATAGAGCAGGACAACATGAAGCTTATTTCTGCTTCAGTGTGTCACATTCTATAGACACTTTCAGAAATACTGGCTTCATGTGTTGACTACATCACTGAACTTTTCCTCTCAACAACTCTCTGATTGGTGGGTTTGCTGCAGCATTGTGGGTAATGTAGTTTCTCTGCATGAGTTAAATATTAATAAAATGTAAGTTGTACAGATGGGTTCAGCAAAAGCACAAACCATCAATGGTAATCCTCTCAGCTCACAGCAGCTTTATTTACTCAGCTGATTTCATAAATACTTAGCTGATATCAGTTTTTGTTAAAAATCTGTTTAGCTAAGAAGAACAATAATAGGTTTTTAACTACTGACATTTTAATTTTTTGCTTCCGTATAATTATTTGTAAAATACTCGCAATTTCTGTGAGAAAAAAAACGGTTTTGTTTTAGATTTATTTATTTGTTTTACAAGTGTTTAGAACATTTTCAGTGTGTGTGTGTGTGTGTGTGTGTGTGTGTGTGTGTATGTGTGTGTGTGTGTGTGTGTGTGTGTTTATTATTTATTTATTTATTTATTTATTTGTCTTGTTCATACATTTATTTATCTATTTCTTTATTCATACATTTATTAATTAAATTGTTTGTACATTTATTTATTCATGCATTCATGCTTTTATTTATTTATTTATTGATGCATTTATTTATGCATTTATTTTGTTCATGCGTTTATTTATCTATTTCTTTTTTCATATATCAATTAATTAATTAATTTATTTATTTATTTATTTATTCAGGCGTTTATTTGTTTATTTATTTATTTATTTATTTATTTTGTTCATGCATTCATTTATCTATTTATTTATTCATACATTTATTCATTTACTTATTTATACATTTATTTATTTATTTATTCATATATTTATTTATTTAGTCATGCATTAATTCACATATTTATTTTTTCATCCATTTATTTATTCATATATTTATTTATTCATTCATACACTTATTTATTTGTGTATTTATTTATTTAGTCATGCATTTATTTGTCTATTTATTTATTCATACATTTATTTATTTATTTATTTAGTCATGCATTTATTTATTCATTTATGTATTCATGCATTTATTTATTCGTGCATTTATTTATCCATTTATTTATGAATTTATTCATTTATTTATTTGTACATTCATTTATTTATTTGGTCATGCTTTTATTTATTTATTAATTCATACATTTATTTATTTATTTATCTATCTATTTATTTATTTATTTATTTATGTATTTATTTATTTATTTATTTATTTATACATTTATTTATTTATTTATTCATCTATTGTTTTATTCATCCATTTATTTATTCATGCATTTATTTATTTAGTTGTGCATTTATTTATTAATTTATTAATTTATTCATGCCTTTATTTATTTGTGCATTTAGTTATCTATTTAGTTATACATTCATTAATTAATTTATTTGTACATTTATTTATTTATTTGGTTATGCTTTTATTTGTTTATTTATTCATGCATTTATTTATTTATTTATTTATCTATTTATTTATACATTTATTTATTTATTTATTTATTTATTTATTTATTTATTTATTCATTTATACATTTATTTTTTTGGCTGTGCATTTATTTATTTATGTTTTGGTCATTGATTTTATTTTTTAGAATAATCAGTCACATATACTGATCATGTGATAGTAACAAAATACCATCTGTTATCAACATTTAGAAAAAAAAATATTTATTTATTTTGTTTGTTTTATTTTTAATGAAGACTAAGTAGGACATGCAGTCAAAGAAAATAAAAAAAAAATCTGCTCAAAATAGGAGAAAACCAATCTGCATACATACAGCATGTCAATCATTAAACATGAGAAAACAAAACAAAGCACAAACTGAAATTCAATGAACATGTAATGATGTGAAGTGTTGTTGTGTGCGTATTGTGCTTATGAAATGTGCATCTCTTAACCGTTTTATAAGTGTTGAGTTTTTTCCAGCAGATGACGTTTTCTTGCTTGTGTTCTCGTGGATCTGTCAGTTTTCTTCTCCTCCACATCTCCACAGGCCCTCATTGTGTCCTGGTTCAGCAAGCACATTATTGAGCAGTAAGTCATGCTGTGGACGGCCTGTAGCATCACACACTTAAACAAGATTACTGTGGGGTCATTAATTTGAGCGATGCTCCTCTGACATCAGCACCTCCATAATTAACCCCTGCTCTTACTGTAATTAAGTCTAATAACAGCCTATAGGATCCTGTCAGACAGGAGGAATCGGGCCACATTAACACACTGCCACCATCCACATCCAGCGCTTTGTTTAATTCATACACATAGACCCAAAATCAGCTGTAGGTGGTTGCTAGGGTGTTACCAAGCAGCGGATATCATGTTAAAGCTATAATTACTTTCAATAATAATATTTATTGCAGTAAACGATTATGGCGTCCTCCATGGTAACCCTTAAAGGTGAATATGGAGTCATACAGCATCCCATTAAAACAGTTGAGGGGTTGGATTGTTGCTAGGTTGTTCCTTAAATAAGTGCTAGGCAGTTGCTACTATGTAATTTTGGTTGCTAGGATAGGCTTGTTAGACTGTTGCTATGGTGTTTGGTGTGGTGTTTAGGCTGAGTGGTCGCTAGGGTGCTTTGGGTAGTTTGTTTCGTGAGTTGGTAGTCGCTAGGCAGTTGCTTCAGTGTTGTTGTTTTTATGTTGTTGCTTAACCTCAGACTCTTGTAATTTGTTGCTAGGCTGTTCTGGGTTGTTGCTAGGGTAGTTGGTTGTTTGGCCATTTTTAGACTGTTGTTAAGGTGTTAAGTGTGGTTTCTAGGTTGTGTGGTTGCTAGGGTGTTTTGGGTAGTTGCTAGGTTGTTTCTTGAGTTTGGTGGTTGCTAGTTAGTTGCTATGGTGTTTGTTTTGGTTGCTGGTATATTTTATTGTCATGTCATCGTTAGTCTGTTCTTGGTGGTTTCTCTGTTGGGTGGTTGCTAGGGTGTTTTGAGTAGTTGCCAGGTTGTTTCTTGGTTGTGGTGTTTTTTTAGTTGCTATGGTGTTTGTTTTGGTTGCTGGTGTATATTACTGTCATGTCATTGTTAGGCTGTTCTTGGCGGTTTCTCTGTTGGGTGGTTGCTAGGGTGTTTTGAGTAGTTGCTAGGTTGTTTCTTGGTTGTGGTGGTTTTTTAGTTGCTATGGTGTTTGTTTTGGTTGCTGGTGTATATTACTGTCATGTCATTGTTAGGCTGTTCTTGGAGGTTTCTCTGTTGGGTGGTTGCTAGGGTGTTTTGAGTAGTTGCTAGGTTGTTTCTTGGTTGTGGTGGTTTTTTAGTTGCTATGGTGTTTGTTTTGGTTGCTGGTGTATATTACTGTCATGTCATTGTTAGGCTGTTCTTGGCGGTTTCTCTGTTGGGTGGTTGCTAGGGTGTTTTGAGTAGTTGCTAGGTTGTTTCTTGGTTGTGGTGGTTTTTTAGTTGCTATGGTGTTTGTTTTGGTTGCTGGTGTATATTACTGTCATGTCATTGTTAGGCTGTTCTTGGCGGTTTCTCTGTTGGGTGGTTGCTAGGGTGTTTTGGGTAGTTACTAGGTTGTTTCTTGAGTTGGTAGTTGCTAGGCAGTTGCTACAGTGTTTTTTATGTTGTTGCTAAACCCCAGATTCTCACCAAGTCGTTACTATGCTCTTCTAGGTTGTTGCTAAGGTGGCTTGTTCATTGTTAGACTGTTGCTAAGGTGTTAGGTGTGATTTGTAGTTGAGGTAGTTGCTAGGTTGTTCCTTGAGTTTGATGGTTGCTAGTTAGTTGCTATGGTGTTTATTTTGGTTGCTGGTGTATAATATTGTCATGTTATTGTTAGGCTGCTCTTGGTGGGTTCTATGTTGGGTGGTTGCAAGGGTGCGTTGGGTAGTTACTAGGTTGTTTCTTAAGTTGGTAGTTGCTAGACAGTTACAGACTTTTTTATGTGGTTGTGAAATTCTAGATTCCTGCAATGTCGTTGTTAGGATGTTCTAAGGTAGTTGCTTGGTCATTATTAGACTGTTGCTAAGGTGGTAGGTGTGGTTTCTAGTGTGGGTGGTTGTTAGGATGTTTTGGAAAGTTGCTAGGTTGTTTCTTGTGATTAGTGGTTGCTAGACAATTGCTACAATGTTGGATTTGGTTGCTGGTGTATATTTTTGTCATGTCATTGTTAGGCTGTTTTTGGTGGTTGCTAGGTTGGCTGGTTGCTTGTTCATTGTTAGACTGTTGCTAAGCTGTTAGGTGTGGTGTCTGTGGTGGCTGGTTGCAAGGGTAGAGCAGTTTAAAGGCAGTTGCTAAGGTGTTATGGTTGGTTGCTAGAATGGATGGTTGTTAGGTCATTGCTAGTGGTTGCTAGGGTATTCTGGATGCTTAGGATGGTATCGTTGTTTGGTAGTTTTGATTAGTTGTTGTTAAAAACCTGCAGTTCTTTGTGGTTGCTAACATGATTATAATGTTTGAGGCCATCTATATGAGCATGGTATAGGTATGGTTGTGTGTGTAAATCTTCACTGCCAACACTAAAGATTTGTGGGTGGTTGTTAAGGTGTTGCTAGGCAGTTGCTATGGTGTTGTGGGTTATTAGCTTGAGGATGATTGCTAGGCAGTTACTGGGTGTTTGTGGTTATTGTAAGTATGTTGCTAGGCAGTTGTTCTGCTTTTGTATGTGGTTGCTGGGGTGTTGCTAAGGTTTAGAGTGAGGTCATTGCAATGCAAATGCTTGGAGATGTACAGCTGCTTCTACTGTGTTTAAAATGTATGATTGCATGTATTGATATAAATATTAGTTGTTGCAGTTAACAATTATACAGATCACCATGACGACACCTAAAGGGATTTGTCGAGGAAGGTCATACACTATCGCATTAAACCCTTTGTTCTCATCAAAAACTTCTCCCATGCAGATCTTCCCTCCATAACATACCGATAATTATGCAGAGAAATCTGTGATCACACTAAATAATAATTGAATGAGTTTCTGAAGTCTCTAGGAGTTTCATCAGCATCTCCATGGAAATATTCAGCTCCTGCTTAACAACACGATGAAAGAATCCGTGATTTGAGCGTTTGATATTGGCCTTGCTGTCTGCACATGAAAGCTGAGAATAACCTGAGAGCTGTGAATGCGTAAACGTGTGCAGAGCATCAGCTGCTTTCCTTTGTGTCTCACAGCTCATGTTTAAATATGATGTAATCCTTATTAGATTCTTCTAGTTTAGCTGTGACTGTTGCTGTTGCTTTAATGGTTGCTAGGTCACGGGGTGTTCTGGGTGACAGTTGCTAGGTTGTTCCATTAGATTAGTGGGTTAATAATGTAGGACACTAATTGGCCATTGTGTTCAGGGTAGATGCAAGTCCATCACTTGCCAATTAATCGGTTGTTTCTGTGGCTGTTCGGTCGTTGCTAGGTTGTTCTGGTTGGTTGTTAGGTTGATGCCCGTCAGTTGCTAGTCTCTTCTATGTGGTTGCTACATTCATTGATCAAAGTGAGTTGCTAGGGTGTTCTGAGTGATTGCAAAGTCACTGGTTGACAGTTGTTTGGTTGGTTTAAGTGGTTGCTAGGTCATTGCTTGGTTGTTCTGGATGGTTGTTACTTTGATGCTAGCTAGTGGTTTGGGTGTTCTCTGTGGTTGCTAGGTTGATGCTTGGCAGTAAGTGTTCTCAGCTGCCTAGTTGAACTAAATGGTTGCTAAAGTCATTGTTAGGTTGTTCAGGATAGTTATTGATTTATGCTAGGCAGTTGCTAAGGTGTTCTGGGTGGTTGCTAGGTTGATGCCAGGTAGTAGCTAGGGCGTTCTGGGTGGTCGCCAGATTGATCAAAGTGAGTTGCTAAGGTGTTCTGACTGATTTCAAAGTCATTGGTTGACAATTTATTGATTGATTTAAGTGGTTGCTAGGTCATTGCTAGGTTGTTCTAGTTGGTTGTTAGGTTGGATGCTGGTCAGTTGCTAGTGTATTCTGTGTGGTTGCTACATTGATCAAAGTGAGTTGCTAGGGAGTTTTGAGTGATTGCTAAATTCTTGGTTGACAGTTTCTTGATTGATTTAATTGGTTGCTAGGTCATTGCTAGTTTGCTCTAGTTAGTTGTAAGGTTGATGCTCGTCAGTTGCTAGGATATTCTGTGGGTTACCACATTGATCAAAGTGAGTTGCTAGGGTGTTCTGGATGATTCAAAAGTCATTGGTTGACAGTTGCTTGATCAATTTAGGTCGTTGCTAGGTCATTGCTAGGCTGTTCTGCTTGGTTGTTAGGTTGATTCTGATCAGTTGCTAGGGTATTCTGTGTGGTTACTACATTGATCAAAGTGAGTTGCTAGGGTGTTCTCAGTTACTGCAAAGTCATTGGTTGACAGTTGTTTGGTTGGTTTAGTGGTTGCTAGGTCATTGATTGGTTGTTCTGGATGGTTGTTCCATTGATGCTATGTAGTGGTTAGGGTGTTCTCTGTGGTTGCTAGGTTGATGCTAGGCAGTAAGTGTTCTCAGCTGCTCAGTTGAACTAATTGGTTGCTAAGGTCATTGTTAGGTTGTTCAGGATTGTTGTTGATTTATGGTAGGCAGTTGCTAAGGTGTTCTGGGTGGTTGCTAGGTTGATGCCAGGTAGTAGCTAGGGCATTCTGGGTGGTTGCTAGATTGATCAAAGTGTGTTGCTAAGGTGTTCTGACTGATTTCAAAGTCATTGGTTGACAGTTTATTGATTGATTTAAGTGGTTGCTAGGTCATTGCTAGGTTGTTCTAGTTGGTTGTTAGGTTGGATGCTGGTCAGTTGCTAGTGTATTCTGTGTGGTTGCTATATTGATCAAAGTGAGTTGCTAGGGAGTTTTGAGTGATTGCAAAATCATTGGTTGACAGTTTCTTGATTGATTTAATTGGTTGCTAGGTCATTGCTAGTTTGTTCTAGTTGTAAGGTTGATGCTCGTCAGTTGCTAGGATATTCTATGGGTTACCATATTGATTAAAGTGAGTTGCTATGGTGTTCTGGATGATTACAAAGTCATTGGTTAACAGTTGCTTAATTGATTTAGGTCGTTGCTAGGTCATTGCTAGGCTGTTCTGCTTGGTTGTTAGGTTGATTCTGGTCAGTTGCTAGGGTATTCTGTGTGGTTGCTACATTGTTCAAAGTGAGTTGCTAGGGTATTCTCAGTGATTGCAAAGTCACTGGTTGACAGTTGTTTGGTTGGTTTAAGTGGTTGCTAGGTCATTGATTGGTTGTTCTGGATGGTTGTTAGGTTAATGCTAGATAGTGGCTATGGTTTTCTCGGTGGTTGCTAGGTTGATGCTAGGCAGTAAGTGTTCTCAGCTGCTTAGTTGAACTAAGTGGTTGCTAAGGTTAATGTTAGGTTACTTAGGATAGTTGTTGATTTATGCTATGCAGTTGCTAAGGGTTTCTGGGTGGTTGCTAGGTTAATGCCAGGTAGTTGCTATGGTGTTCTGGTTGGTTGCTAGACTATTTATATCAGTGGTCCCCAATCTTTTTATCACCATGGACTGGTAAACGCTTGACAATTTAGCAAAAGCTTCAGCTGAAAGGGCATCCTTTGTGTAAAACATATGCTGGAATAGTTGGCAGTTCATTCTGCTGTGGTGATCTCTGAAAAAGAGATCAAGCCAGAGGAGAATCATTGAATTTGTGTGTTATTTTTGTACATATTATGTTCAACTGTACTGGTTTTGTGCTGTTTTTTTTCTGACACACTATCCATTTTCAAAGTGTGTGTGAATTGCATTATAATTCTGCGTGACTTTGATGGACAGGTTCTGGAGGGGTGTGTGTTCAGTCGTGATCGCCATGTGTGTGTTTACTGGAGCTGTGTGTTATTAGTCAGGTCACTGAAGGGCTTAATAAATGTTTGCAGAATCCGGCGGTAGACGAACGTTTACATGTCTAAAGAAACAGCTGATCTGGAGTCTGCTCTTCAGTTCATGTGGACACACTGATAACAGCACCTTTAATACTACTGGACACGCTGCGCAAATACCAGCAAATATATTAGGCTTATCGGTTTAATGTTGCTGGATAAGATAAATTTGGCTTTGATCCCAAAATATTAGAATCTTAAACACACAATATTTATATTGAAATAGGTTTTATTTAAAGTGAAAACTATTCACATTTAGGATTCTTTTATTCATTCATTCATTTTCCTTTGGCTTAGTTACTTTATTTATCATGGGTCGCCACAGTGGAATGAACTGTCAACTATTCCATCATTTGTTTTACACAGCGGATGCTCTTCCAGCTGCAACCCAGTACTGGGAAACACCCATTCACATACACACTCATACACTGCAGCCAATTCAGTTAATCAATTCTCCTATAGCGCATGTGTTTGTACTGTTTGGGAAACCAGAGCACCTGGAGGAAACCCACGCCCACACAGGGAGAACATGCAAACTCCACACAGAAATGACAACTGACCCAGCCGAGACTTGAACCAGTGACCTTCTTGCTGTGATGCGAATGTGCTGCCCACTGCACCTTGCTCTGAAATGAAATGCTTAATTGATTCTCCTGAGATTTAATTTCTTCGTTCTCCCAGTTATAGCGATAACCCTCAGATCTATGAAGATGTGAATGAAACAGAAGTGTTTGCGTTATCGCTGCCCTTTATTCACTTTTGGTCGGAGCAGTTTCAGTGATGCAATTTCAGATTTACAGATTGATTTTCTAAGTTTAAAGCCTTCACATTTGCAGCGCTAAATAAAACTCCAGTCAGGTGAGAAATAAAGGTAAAGCTGGAGGAAGTTCGAGTCTCTGCCGCTGATAGTCCAGGTTAAACTTTTTCATCTGCTCTCCGGGTCTCCATGGAAACTAGTCGGTTACCTCACGACAGGTAAGGAGGGCATGATGGGAATGATGATGTTCAAACCACTTGACCAGAGGTTTTGTTCAGTTTGAGCTCCAGACATGAGGGACTCCACAGATCAGGGCCTACGCTATAGGCTCATTTCGTTTTAGTTTTTTATGTTTAAAATATGTTAAAGTCTAGAAATATCTCACATGAAAAATAATGCATTCGTTTATAGTTAACACTGTATCGTTTTGAACCAGTCTATAGTGAATATTTGAATGAATGATACTACAATGGATACACAACAACTTTAGCAATTGGCTTGTTGTGGTGATTCTACAGTTGCTATGGTAACACAACAACATTAGTAATTGATCTGTTGTGGTGAGTACAGTTACTATGGTAACACAACAACATTAGCAATTGATCTGTTGTGGTGATTCTACAGTTGCTATGGTTACACAACAAATATTGTAATTGATCTGTTGTGCTGATTCTATAGTTGCTATGGTAACACAACAACTATACTGTTTGATCTGTTGTGGTTATTCTACAGTTGCTATAGTAACTCAGCAACTTTACTAATTGATCTGTAGTGGTGATTCTACTGTTGCTATGGTAACACAACAACTACAATAAATAACATGTTGTGGCGATTCTACTGTCACTATGGTTACACAGCAACTATAGCAAATGATCTGTTGTGGTTATTTTACAGTTGCTATAGTAACTCAGCAACTATAGCAAATGATCAGTTGTGATGATTCTACAATTGCTATGGTAACACAACAACTATACTAATTGCTCTGTTGTTTTAACTCTACAGTTGCTATGGTAACACAATAACTATAGTAATTGATCGGTTTGAAAGGGGGGTGGGCTTATTCATGCTTAGGGCTGGATGTAGCACTATGCAATGAAAATCATTCTGTAAAGTGTCTTCATGCATCTGTTGGCTGCAGGTTCAGTGGATGTATTACAGTAACATGATTACGTTATGCTTACATCTCTGCATTTATTTATTTATTTGTGTGTGCGTGTGTGCGTGTGCGTGTGCGTGTGTGTGTGTGTGTGTGTGGTGTGTGTGGTCTGGTGTTCTGGAAGTCTCTGTGCTGAACATCTGCTCTTTGATGTAGTTTTGTGTGTGAGCAGAAGAGCAGCTTTCATCTCCTCACGCGTGCAGCTCTGTGATTTTCTGTGTTTCCATCCCCGCCGTTTATTTCTGACCATGAAGCCATTTACTGTGGTATACGGGCTGATAAAGCACAGCGCAGGGATGCATCCGGACACTGCAACAACAATAAAGGAGAAAACGGATTTGGACTTTTTGACATTTCTTTGCACAAACGTCCCAATGCGTCCAGCAGTGAAGATTGGACACAAATGCTCTATTTTTTGATCCTGAGTGTCAAACTGAGCTCTTCATTCAACCTTCAGACCCTGAAAAAACACTAGATGTGACTAAATCATGGTTCTACTCGCTTTAAAAGATGGTTCAGCCTGTATACCATGGCATTCCATATACCTGTGTGACTTTCTTTTCCCATACAATGAAAACACTGCCATTCAGAAAACCACCATTCAAATGTTGGGCAACACTTTAGTGTATAGTAAAGTATAGTAGTGTATAGTGTATGGACAGAAGTGTGTGTACTGTAGGTACAGTGTGTCCACTGTCATATTGGTGTGATGTGGACATGTAAACAAAACATACTACTACATACTATGGTAACAAAACAATTATGGTAATTATTTTGTTGTGGTAATTGCATTGTCGCTATGGTGACAACAACTACAGTAATTAATCTGTTGTGGCGCTTCTACGGTTGCTATGGTATCTCAACAATTACAGCAATTAAACTGTTGTGGTGAGTCTACAGTCGATATAGTTACACAACCGCTACCGTTATTGATCTGAGGTGGTGATTCTACAGTTGCTATGGTAACACAACAACTATAGTAATTGATCTGTTGTGTTGATTTTACGGTTGCTATGGTAACACAACAAATACAGTAATTGACCTGTTGTGGTGATTCTACCATTGCTATGGTAACACAACATATATACTAATTGATCAATTGAGTTCATTTTACAGTTGCTATGGTAACACAACAGCTACAGTAATTAATCTGTTGTGGCGATTCTACAGTCGCGATGGTAACACAACAGCTGTAGTAATTGATCTGTTGTGTTGATTTTACAGTTGCTATGGTAACACAACAACTACAGTACTTAATCTGTTGTGGCGATTCTACAGTTGCCATGGTTACACAAAAACTATATCACGTGTGCAGAGTTACTGAAGTTTGACCTGCGCGCTTGCGGTGTTTTTTAGTTACTTCTTTGGTTTGGTGCGTTAATCTGATCGTTACTATTATTCAAAAGAAGGTAATGATAATGATTCGCACTCAATTGCTTCATACTGTTTTTATTTTTACTTTTTCTTACATCTTGCAGGTGATAACAGACAAACAGACGTGTTGTGCTGAAACGTTTGTCTGTTATCACCCGTAAAATGTAAGAAAAAGTTAAAATAAAAACAGTATGAAGCAATTGAGTGCGAATCATTACCTTCTTTTACACAAAAACTATAGTAATTGATGTGCTGTGGTGATTCTAAAGTTGCTATGGTAACACAACAATTATAGTAATTGATCTATTGAAGTGATTCTACAGTTGCTATGGTAACACAACAACTACAGATATTAATCTGTTGTGGCAATTCTACAGTTGCTATGGTAACACAGCAACTAGTAATTGATTTGTTGTGGTGATTTTACAGTTGCTATGGTAACTGAACAACTATAGTAATTAATCTGTTGTGGTGATTCTGCAACAAAGAGAGGCACGTTTATGGCAGTGTATGGTGTAATGTTGATTACTGTATCGGTTAAATGCAGTCATCGGTCAGTGATCAGTGTCTGTCACCTGGTGGAGTCTGGAGCTCTGGCTGGCGTCCCCACAGAGAAACATCTATTCCAGCTCAGAGGTTAATGGTCTTTTGTCACGTCCTGACAGCCTGTTGCGCTATAGTAATTTCCCACGTGTCCTCTCCATCGGGAGAACGGCAGGTCAAGGGCAAAGTGGATGGAGACAGAGAACCGGAGAGAGAACGGGTCATTTTTCACTGCAGGAGGTGCGAGGAGATGCAGAAAGGCTGAAATTGGCCTGGAAGAAGCTCACAAGGAGATGTGATCATGGTAAAAATCAGACCGAGAAAATGCTACACTTTCAGAAATAATGATAATAATTAATTTAATTTATAAATGGTGCCTTTACTGCAAAAAATGCTTTTCTTACTTGATTTTTTTGTCTTGTTTCTCGTCCAAATATAAAAAATCTAAAAAAGTTTTAAAATATTGTGTTGTTTTCAGAAATAACGAGTCAAAATGGGGTGAGTTTTTGCTTAAAGCAGACAAAATAATCTCCCAATGGGGTAAACTAAAGAATCTTGTTTTTGGTTTGAAATACTATCCTTCTTCTTACTCCACTGACAGAATATTTTGCTTGTTTTAAGGAAAAACTCCCCTCGTTTTGACCAAAATGTATTTAATTTATAAATTATTAATTTATATATTTAGTGTATTTTTTATTTTATTTTATCAATTTATTGGTTTGATTTTATTTATTATTAATTATTTTACTTTATTTATTTATTTATCTATCAGTTTTTTTAGTTGTTTATTTATTTATTTATTTATTTATTTATTTGTGTATTTTATATTTATTTTTATTTTTTATTTATTGGTGTTTTTATTTATTTATTTAATTAATATTATTTTTTAATATTATTCATTTATTGTTGTTTTTTATTTATTCATTTATTTATTTTTTGGTGTTTTTTATTTATTTTATTTATTGGTGTATTTTCGTTTAGTTTTTTATTAATTTAATTATTTATTTATTTGGTGCATTTTTGTTTAGGTTTTTATTTATTTATCATTGGCATTTTATTTACTTGGTGTGTTTTTGTTTAGTTTGAAATTTACATTGTTTTTTCATTGTATTTGGGCTAATAACTGTATAGTTTTTCAAGCTAAATTTATGATTGTACAATTTATTATTATTTTTTTTTTATTTATTTTTTATTTTTATTATTATTAATATTATTATACTATAAAATCTGACAGCTTTAAGTGACCGTTTCCTATTGGTTGTGCCGAATGTTCCCAGAATATTCTCCTCAGATATTGAAAGCTGCAGAAAAATAAAACAGAATTTGTGGTGAGATTTGTGTGTCCTGAAGGTTTGATTTTCATCTTTAAGTTTTTTCTGCTTTTACTGTCCAGAACAGACGCTGTACGGACATCACAAGTGTCACACAATTCCAGCCGGGACCAATTACAGCTGACCGAGAACATGAAGAAACTAAAATAAAAAAGAAGAAACTAAATATGACGACTTTTCCTGCATGAAATACGAATGCATTCGTCTGACCATTATGAATCTGTTTATTGATTGGATCTGATATCAGATTGTCGTTTTTAATTTCACATGATTTCTGTGCCTCATTTTTGTCTCTTTGCTGGAATTCTTTCTCAGGAGTGATGATTTGTCATCATTTTCTGGCTTTAATCTCATGAAGTGAAGATGAAGAGAAGCAGATGATGAAGGTGAGCTGCTGAACTGCTGATATTCATGACATGTTCATAGATGTATGTGTGGGATCAATAACATTTTAATGAGGTTTTGTTTTGTTTTACTTTTGTTTTATTTTTGTTTTACTTTTGTTTGATGGAATTTTTATTTTATTTTATTTCACTTCACTTTTGTTTTATTTATTTTTGTGTATTTTATTTCACTTCACTTTTGTTTTGTTTTTGTTTTGCTTTTGTTTGATTAAATTTCTCTTGTGTTTTTTTTTACTTAATTTTTTGTTTTTGTTTTACTTTTGTTTTATTTATTTTTATGCCTTTTATTTTACTTCACTTTTGTTGTACTTTTCTTTTATTTATTTTTATTGTGTTTTATTTACCTCAATTTCATTTAATTTCTATTGTACTTTTGTTTTGTTTTATTTTATATGATTTATATTTTATGTATTTTATTTCACTTTACTTTTGTTTTACCTTTGTTTGATTTATTTTATCGTATTTTATTGTACACCACTTTTGTTTAACTTTAGTTTTATTTATTTTTTATTGAATTTTACTTTTGCACTTTTGTTTTGTTATACTTTTGTTTTACTATAGATTTGTTTAATTTAACATAATATTGTATTTATTTTATTTTACTTCAATTCGGTTTTGTTTTGTTTTACTTTACTGTTGTTTCATTTTGTTTATTGTATTTAATTTTACTTTAATTTGTTTTGCAATGATTTACTTTGTTTTGTTTTTCTTTGTTTTACATAATTTAAGTTACTTTTACTTTACATTAATTCTTTTTTATTGTACCTTTGCTTTACTTTTCAACGATAATAATAATCAGAAATGTTTACTGATCATAAAATCCTCATTTTGTATTGATTTCTAATTGAAGACTGTAATAATGATGCTGCAAATTTAGCTTTACAACACAATTATAAGTTACACTTTACTAGTTATTCACATAAAAATCTGTTATAATAATATGTCAGATTATTCATATATTTGTAATTTAGGAAAACACAGCCGTGGATGATGATAACATATTTTATTAATATTAATTGACAATAAGATTCCATTAGTTAATGTAATAATTAAATATTTACAGTATTCATAATGTTAATTTAGTTAATAAAATAAAGATGCATTGCTATTTCTCATGGTACATTAAACTTGCATATTAACAATGCATTAGTAAATGTTTAATATCTCTACAATAATTATTCATTCACATTACTAAATTCTTTAACTAATAGAAACTTATTGTAAAGTGTGACAAATATAATGTTTTTACCTATATAACAACATTTTCTATCAGCCAAGATATTGCTTCTCCTTTAATTAAACTCTTTATGAAGCTTTATTTAGGCCGATGTAATAAAAGTCTATTTTTATTGCAGTTTCCCGTACAGCCTCCACCGGGCTCTAATAAATGGCTCAAGAATTAAATGTCATGCTGATCAGATGAAGGTCAAAATAATTACACACCTCCTATGCTCATGAGACATCTTTTTCACTTATTTTTTTGTCATTTATTTTGGCCAAGAAAAGATCAATCTGAGAGGTAATTTATTCCCGAAGAATAAATAGAGGTGTGGAAGGAAAACGGCAGATGAGTGAACACGCTTCGCTCGCATTTGTGAGTTTATGACATTTAGAGTTTACAATTAGAGCTTCTCGAAGGCTTTATTATCAGTATCAAGGGCATTGCATGGACATGAGGGGTATTATATTTGTGTAAGTAATGCATAAATGCTGACTGATGATTCTGAAATGTGATTGTTTTGTGACTTAACCTTAAAAGCCTAGTGTATTCTATTTCACACACACATTTTAAGGGCTCTAATTGATCAAGGCTGTTAAAAAGTCACACAATCTCTGTCATATTATCCGAAGGTAATTACATTTTTTTTTAAATCAAAGTAAACAGTCTTTTGATGTCACAGTGGCGCAGGGGGAAGCACGATTGCCTCACAGCAAGAAGGTCGCTGGTTCGAGTCTCAGTTGGGCCAGTTGGCATGTCTGTATGGAGTTTGCATATTCTCCCCATGTTGGAGAATGAATGAATGAAAGGTCTTTTATTAATAGTATAAAAAAATAACCCAACTAGTAAATTAATTAATTTAAATACTACAAAAAATGTAATATTAAAAATTCACACCATTTACTACTGGGTCATACCTGTCTGTTATTAAAATATGAACTGTTTATTAGCACTTATACAGCATGAGCTTATTCTACATCCCTAATCCCCAGAGCTAAACCCAACTACTACCTCACTAATAAGCAGCTAATTACTAGAGTATTGAGCTAAGTGTGATTAAACATTAATTATTTTCACTTATGTGCACTCGGGATCAGAGTGGATTGTGGTTAAAATCTAGTAAAGAAATGTAGAGAATTGGATTGTTAGCTGGACACAGCTATAGAGAATCAAAATAAAAACAAGGGGCAGGTGAACATAATGGGTAAGCATGACAACAAATGAGAGGCGGGAACAATCAAAACAGAAAGCAAACAGAAACAAAAAAGAAATACGGTGTGACGGTCTCTGATTGGACAGCACAATTTAAACAAGCGCACCAATGGTGAACAACGAAATGAATTGTGGGAGCAGATGGATTTGTTTTCAATAAAAATGGTAGTGAGAAGGTGTTTGGTGGTGGGTTGAGTTGGTTGGAGGAAGGTGGTCTGAGCGGAAGTGAAGGTGAAGCGAGTGTGCAGAAGGAAGCGACTTGCAGAATAGCTGGGTGTCCTAAAATAGGTGATCTAAAAGTGTTTGTTTGGGAGCGATGGTACCAATCTGCACTGTGGGTTCTCTTGCTGGGTCGTTTGCGGAGGGGTTTCGATTCGTATCTCCAGGCGCCGAACAGCATAACTTCCGCAGAGTTGTTGAAAAAAAATTTTGGGTTGCCTGGACGTTGCCTCCGTGAGTGGTAGTCTTTTTGCTTCGCTCAAGTCTATAATCTTCACCTTAAATCATCGTAATGTTATCCTTCGGAGGCCAAGTCATCTGTCGTGAGCTGAAATCTACTATTAAAACTAGTTCCCACAGACGCCACAGACAGTTGCACAACACACTCAATTCCCTTGTGTGAGTATAGGCTTTGATTTCACCTCTTTGTTTTTTTTTTTTTGTTTGTTTTGGGTTTTTTTAAATATACAATTGCGGTAATTTTTGTTTTGCTTGTTGTCGCTTATTTATTTTTGTTTGTTTTTGACTGTTTTAAGCAACCCAGGCTCATTCTGAAAACGTAGTCCAGCGGACGTTTCTGGAGACCACGAAATAGGTCCCGGGAGGTAAGTATTTGTGCAGTTTTTGTTTTCGCGAATCCGCGAGAGGCCGCTATGTGCGCTTTTTCGTATCTCGAATGTCTCTCGCGAGTGCCGTTTGCGTCCGCACTGTTCTCGCGTCAACCCACCAGAGGCCGCTGTCTGACTGACCGAATGATTGACTGCGCGACCGGCCAATCAGCTGACCCACTTTCCTCCTTCCCTGAACCCAACCAGTTTTACCGATTGACCCGCCTGCCGGCTCACTTCCCTAAACCCGAGCAACAATTTAGAAAAGCCGTCTAGAAAAAGAAAAGCCCTCGTCTGTTTTTTTTTTTTCACCACGTTTTCGGATTACACCACGTTCTCACCCTGTTATGAACTCGTTCGCTTTATTTTTTGGATTCTGTTTTTGTCTTACCTGATTTCTGGAACCGCTCTTCCCCGGAGGTAAATGGTCAGCCGGCAAGCGCGAAAGAGAACGGCGTCACACCGCCCCGTAGCGTTGGCTTAAAAAAATGAAAAGCAGCCATACGTACCTCCCGGGACGTATTTTGCGGTCTCCAGAAACGTCCACAGGACTACGTTTTCAGAATGAGCCTGGGTTGTTTTTTTTTTTTACAAAGGTTACAACTGAAATTTGCATATTTTCTTGAGTAGGTAATATAAAAACATTTATAAAATAAAATCAAGCATCTGACTTTTGTTTTATAGCACATACAGTATAATATTACAGAGGGGAAAATAAACACCGATGCAAGGAACAGGTGAACATAATGGGTAACCATGACAACAAATGAGAAGCGGAAACAAGGCTGCACTGTACTCAAATGGCCTCCACAGTCACCAGAGCTCAATCCAATAGAGCTGCTTTGGGATGTGGTGGAACGGGAGATTGGCATCATGGATGTGCAGCCGACAAATCTGCAGCAACTGTGTGATGCTATCATGACAATATGGAGCAAAATCTCTGGGGAATATTTCCAGTACCCTGTTGAAGGGGGTCCAACCTGGTACTTAGGTGTAAGGTGTACCTAATAAAGTGGCCGGTGAGTGTATAATATGATATACTGAAAGATAAACAGTACAATAAGGGACAGGTGAACATAATGGGCAACCAAAACAGCAAATGAGAGGAGGATGAATAAAGCGGAGGAAAGGAAACAGCAAAAAAGAGAAATAAAGTTGCATCTGAAATCACACATTTTCTCGTGAGTAGGTAATGACTTTGAATTAGCACTAATTAAAATCAAACAAAGCAGTAAATCTCACTTGGCGCTAAATAAATATCTCCATCTGTTAGGTAGAAAAAGCTTTTTGTATTAAATACGATGCAAAAAGTTAGTCTGAACGTCTGATGGCTGCTCCAGTTTTCCTCCATGTGTCAGGCTGTACAGCGGCGACCTGTTAGACCTCATGCAGATCAGCTCCAGCAGAGAGGATGATGGGAAATCAGAGGATTGAGTTATCCTCGCCGTGTTCAGTTTTCACACTCACAAACACACTGTAGAGTCTAACACATCGCGACAGACGGGGACAAGAAAAGACTGTTCAGAACATACAGCAACTTTAGAGAAGCAGTGGGACAGAGCGTTCCCTGTAGGACATACAGCACAACACATGACCACTGGAGGAAAACAACCGGGAACCTGAATTATTCTCATCATGTGTTTTCATTTTATTCAACTGTAAAATCTAGCACGGTGGCGCAGTGGTTAGCCCTGTGGCCTCACCTCAAGAAGGTTGCTGGTTTGAGCCCCGGCTGGGTCAGTTGGTGTTTCTGTGTGGAGTTTGCATGTTCTCCCCGTGCCGGCGTGGGTTTCCTCCGAGTGCTTCAGTTTCCAAATCACAACACTATAGCAGAATTGATTAACTAAATTGGCTGTAGTTTCCCAGAGAAGGGCATCCGCTGCGTAAAAACTAGCTGGATAAATTGGCGGTTCATTCCGCTGTGGCGACCCCGTATTAATAAAGAGACTAAGCCGACAAGAAAATGAATGAATGAAATTGGCTATAGTGTAAAAGTGTGTGTGTTGTAGTACAACATTTATTAATGCATTATTAATATCCAAAGTACTTGTTAACATTATTTATTAACGTGTGAGTCAAAAAGAACTAAAAATAATTGTACTTTGATCGACTAACATCACGAATAAATACTGTAATAAATGCACTGTTCATTCTTTGTTCACGTTTGTAAGTACATTAAATATTGAAACCATATTTAAACGTGTGACATATGTAAACATGACATAAAATACATGATTTACCCCAAACCAACTCACAATTGATTATGTTTTGCATTAGCTTATCACAACACTAAACTAACAAACTTATAATAAGCCTACATTAATGCATAGTAAACAACTATTTGCATTAAAAAAGCCATTTTAATTGACCTAATAGTGAAATAAATGCAGAATAAGGGGTCATTTGTGATGTAATTCAGTGTTATTGCTGCTCTAGAATGTTCTGTTCTCTGCTGGTTTAGTACACTGTGTTTCTCTTACATGATTTCCTACATTACAAAACACTACCGTTGGCTTCGTTCCTGATTATAAAACCTGTAATCTACAGATAAAAGCACATCATGGTGGAGCCACTGTCTGAAGAGAATCTTGCCCTGCTAGTTAATTGAGCTGTTGACAGATTTATTTCCGCCACCTGAACAATAACTCACCTGCTTTAATATGTCAGATACACTGTAAAAATAATATCCGAAAATGAACAGGTTCTGTATTTTGTGGATTAAGGTTTTGGATTAGATTATGGCATGTTGATCTCTGAATTTGGATGCTGATAATTAAATTCAGCAGTTTATTAAAGTGGCTTTTATTGACATTTTATCAGTTTGAAACAGTATTTTGGATCTAAAATAAGTATTGTAATTTTTGTACGGTGACTCATAACACCAACTCAGACAGTATGTCACTTCAAAATAAACAAAAATAAAATAAGAATGATTACACTTTTCAACATCTTAACATCCAAAATAGCTGGAGGAAAGATCAAGCTCGCATAATGCAACAAAATCAAAAATAAACGGAACAAAAAAAAAAATATTTGTTTGTTTGTTTATTTATTTATTTATTTATTTATTTATTTATTGTTTAGCTATTTTATTTTTACTTTATTCCAGCCAAACTCAAACAATAAATACTTTTTACCGAAGAAAAATATAACTGGAGGTACTTTGAAAAAGAGTATTGCTCTGCAAATGTATGGGCTATAGTTTGTCAAGTTAAGTTCAGGTTTATACAACAACAACATATTATTATTATTATTATTATTATTATTATTATTATTATTGTTATTGTTATTATTAATGTACTGTAAAATGTGACAGTTAAAGGGTTAATAACATGACACCTTTAAATGAAAGTGCCCTGTTGATGTGCTGTATATTCACAGGATATTTTCTCCAGGTATGGAAAGCAGCAGAAAAATAAAGCAGGTTGTTAAAAAATAAAGCCCAACTCAGACATTATATCACTTAAACTAAACTCAGTATTTAAAAATAAAACAATAAATAAAAAAAGTATACTTTTTAACATCGAAAATAGTTGGGGGAAAGGTCAAGCTCACATAATGCAACTTAAAAGCATTAATAAATAGAACAAAAACCAATGTATTTATTTATTTAACTAATTTTATCATTTAAACTTATTTAGTTTTATTTTATTTTAGCCAAATTAAAACAAATAAAACTTTTTACAGAAGAAAAATATAACTGGAAGTACTGTGAAGCAGTTAATTGATCTGGAAATGTATGGGCTATAGTTTGTCAAGTTAAGTTCAGGTTTATACAACAACAACAACATATTATAATTATTATTATTATTATTATTATTATTATTTTATTATTATTATTATTGTTGTTGTTGTTGTTGTTGTTATTATTATTATTTTATTATTATTATTTTATTATTATTGTTATTATTATTATTGTTGTTGTTGTTGTTGTTGTTGCTGTTATTATAATTAATGTACTGTAAAATGTGAGAGTTAAAGGGTTAATAACATGACACCTTTAAATGAACGTTCCCTGATGATGTGCTAAATAATCTCAGGATTTTTTCCCAAGATATTGAAAACAGCAGAAAAATAACTCAGACATTATGTCACTTCAACTGAACAAAATATAAAAAAAAATTATGTATGTAATTCTCTTCATCATCAGAAATAGTTCAAGCTCAATAGGTCAAGCTCACATAATGCAACTCAAAAGCATAAATGAACTGAATAAAAAACAACGACTGTATAACAACGGTTTATTACAGAGATTTATGAAGAAGAGCTTGAGGTTTGGTAGTGCACTGAAAAAAGGTTTCATTAGATTTACAAATGTTTTTAAGGTAAGTGGTTGAAAACGATTCATATGGGATAAATTTAAACAAACAAATTAAACTTAGTAATGTTCAACTTAATTTGATTGTTAAAGTTTAGCCCATAAAACCAGGCTTATTCTGAAAACATACCCCTATGTACATTTCTGGAGAGCGCCAAATAAGGTATGTAGAAGGTCCTAGGAGCTACGTTTTTTGCAGTTTTTGTTTACATGAATCCACCAGAGGCCGCTGTGCACACTTTTACAGATCTCAAATTGCTCTCGTGAGTGCCATTCACACCTGCTGTTCTCATGTACATCCACCAGAGGCCGCTGTCGACTGACTGACCCTAAACCCAACCGACAGTGTTTTCAAAAGCAATCCAGAAAAGCTATCATGGCAGCCTGATTTACCAGATTTTCAGATTTTACCACATTCTCACCCTGTTATTTTATTGTTTGTTTGTTTTTTAGCTTCGGTTTTTTTACCAGACTCGAACTCCATCGTCGTGGTCAACTCCTCTCTGCGTCTCAAGTCCACCAACAGCTACTGGGCAAACTGGTAACAGCGGAAAAGCCGTCCATACGGAGGTAAGCAGTCAGCTGGTAAGCAAAAAAAGGAACAGGGTTGTAGCACCCCTTAGGGTTTGTTTTAAAGACGAAATGCAGCCATATGTTCCTCTGGCTACATAATTTATGATCACCAGATATGTAGATAGGGCTACATTTTCAGATTGAGCCTATGTTGTTCTTAAAAAAAAACGTAGTAAATTCAATAAACCATTTTTTTTTTCAGTGTCACAGCAGCACTGGCATACATAAGAGTTCCACTGGAGCCGGAAAAACAGCCAAAAATGAATGAAAAAGTTGTTGTTTTGCTTTTAATAGATAAAATGAGGCTGGGGATAACGATGCTTCCAGACGCCAGGCTCATTTACTGTGTAATCTCGAGGAGGAGAAAAACAATAAAGTGTGCTAATCTCAAAACTCCAAAGTGTTTTCCAGGAGTGGAAAGCCCAAAACGGCAGATCACTTTAGCTGATACACAGCTGTCCAGATCAGAGAGGCAGATTTAAAAATGAAGCTTTCAGCAGGGGGTTTATACATTAACAACAGAACATTTCATCTCAGGGTTTCTGCAGGCTCTTAAAAAGTCTTAAAATGTCTTAAATCTTAAAATCCAAATTTTAGACCTCAAAAAGTCTTAATTTTACTGAAATATTTTGTTGTTGGTCTTAAATCTTTTTTTAAGCAGGTCTCAATTTTCCTTTGTTTGTGTATTGGAATCAAATTAAGCATATGTCTGTGCATATATTTAGTTTATTATAGTTTTTAAAATTTTTGTTCATTTTTTTAAATTATTTAAAAGAAAGTTTATGTTGGAAAAAATTGTATGGATACAAGTACAGCTTGCTTGTTTTTACACAATATTTAAAATATTTAGATAAGAAATAAAATCGAAAATATTTTTAATTTTTGTTATTTATGTATTATTGTATTGTAAATTTAGTAAATAAGAATAATTTTTTATACACCAATAAAAATAAATTTTAAAAATGGTCTAAAATTTAATTTATAATGGTCTTAAAAATTTAAAATTTAACCTTATGAAACCTGCAGAAACCCTGAATCTGCATCTGAAATCAGACAGTATTCATTCATTCATTCATTTTCTTGTCGGTTTAGTCCCTTTATTAATCCGGGGTCGCCACAGCGGAATGAACTGCCAACTTATCCAGCAAGTTTTTACGCAGCGGATGCCCTTCCAGCCGCAACCCATCTCTGGGAAACATCCACACACACACTCATACACTACGGACAATTTAGCCTACCCAATTCTCCTATAGCGCATGTGTTTGGACTGTGGGGGAAACCGCAGCACCCGGAGGAAACCCACACCAACACGGGGAGAACATGCAAACTCCACACAGAAACACCAACTGAGCCGAGGCTCGAACCAGCGACCCAGCGACCTTCTAGCTGTGAGGCAACAGCACTACCTACTGCGCCACTGCTTCGCCCTATTAAGTTTATTATAGTTTTAAAAACTTTTATTATTATTTTTATTATTATTATTTAAAATAAAGTTTATGCTGGAAAAAATTTGTATGGATACAAGTACAGCTTGCTTGTTTTTACACAATATTTAAAATATTTAGCTAAGAAATAAAATCGAAAATATTTGTAATTTTTATTATTTATGTATTATTGTATTATTAAATTTAGTAAATAAGAATTTTTAGTTTATACACAAATAAAAATCCATTTTAAAAATGGTCTGAAATTTCATTTATAATGGTCTTAAAAAGTCTTAAATTTAACTCTGAATCTGCATCTGAAGTCAGACAGTACTGTATAAGTAAAAGTTTATTTATTTAGCACAATTCACAGACATTAGATTCCAAAGTGATTTACAGTAAAAGAGAAAAATCCAAGTGCAGATAACACCAGAGTAAAACTAGCTCATCATACTGTTATTTAAAAGATTGTCGGAAAGATGCGTCTTTAAATGTTTGCTTTTATAAAGCCTGTACTATATTTACATATAATAAAACTTGGTCACACTTTACAATAAGGTTCATTAGTTAATGTTAAACAATGCATTTACTAACATGAACAAACAATGAACAATACATCTACTACTGTATTTGTTCATGTTAGTTAATGAAAATACAGTAGTTCATTGTTAGTTCATGTTAACTCATGGTGCATTAACTAATGTTAACAAGCATGGACTTGAGTGTTAATAATGCATTAGTAAATGTTCAATTATGATTAATAAATGCTGTACATGTGTTGTTCATGATTAGTTCATGTTAGTAATGCATTAACTAATGAACCTTATTGTAAAGTGTTACCTAAAACTTCAAACCCACAATACTCAAACATGAACCAAGCACAGGGCTAAATAAAGGAGTTAGGAGTGCTTTAATCAAACTAAACAAGGTGCAGGTGAACATAACAGGTAACCATGACATCCACGATTATGTTCACCTGCATCTTGTCGTCACAGTCATACAATGAGGACATGGATTGTTATCTCTGTTCATCAATTATTTTAAACACACAGTGGATTGTTCAACAGGAGAAGAAGCTAGTGATATTCCAACGCATTCTCAAGACAACTTTTTGATTTAGTGGTTAAAGCCTGGTTTATACCTCTGTGCAGCCGGATTTCACTTGTAACCGTAAGTATTTTATATTTTATCAGTTTAGTGGCTAATTAGTCGAGATCAGTCGTACGATTTTAAAAAGGAGGCGTGGCACCTAACCCCACCCCTAACCCCAACCCTCATTGGTTGATGAGCAAATCGTACTAAATTGTACGAATTAGATCGGACGAAATCATACGAATTAAGGCTGATTTATACTTTAATACAGTTGTTGTTGTTGTTGTTGTTGTTTGTGCATTATAATTTTACACGTGTAAAATTGCGAAGCACAAGTTTTACATGCATTTTATATATTTTTTTTATTTGATTTATTTATGTTTGTTATTTTTCGATCCACAACCTCAATACTTCTGTCAAAAATGTGATGCCATAACCAGGAACTTGTTAAACTAGCAAGTACTGAAGGACAATGATCCCTAGGTGAACACAGGGACACCGCATAACTGAACGCATTACTCAGCAATAGCTTTAAACACTTGTTAACGATTATTATTAATAGTCATCCGGCCTCTTCAACAGCATGATGAATGATTAACATGTAGAAGTGCGGTGGCTGTTTAACCAGATTAGACGCCGGGCTGGAACTTTGATTATGATTAATAAGAGATCTCCCGCCGGAGCTGCATTCTGACCTTATTCATTTCACACACGCCGTCAAGAGCTTGATTAGATTTTCTGTCACCTGTGGAGCTTTCTATGACTGACGGAGGTGTCGAATGTACGCCTTGCGCTGTGTAATTCTACAGATTTAGTCAAGATCCCTGATAGATCTGTGTTTCAGACTGACAGAGAGCAGAAGATTCCCCTCGTGGATCATTAGATCTCTCGGAGCGGGACACTGATAATATTCACAGAGACACATGACTGAAGATCCAGCCCAAAGGGCTATCAGTCCTTTGGGCCATCAATCATTTAGGGCGGGGCTATCAGTCCTTTGGGCCATCAATCATTTAGGGCGGGGCTATCAGTCCTTTAGGGCCATCAGTCATTTAGGGCGGGGCTATCAGTCCTTTAGGGCCATCAATCATTTAGGGCAGGGCTATCAGTCCTTTAGGGCCATCAGTCATTAAGGGCGGGGCTATCAGTCCTTTAGGGCCATCAGTCATTAAGGGCGGGGCTATCAGTCCTTTAGGGCCATCAGTCATTTAGGGCGGGGCTATCAGTCCTTTAGGGCCATCAATCATTTAGGGCGGGGCTATCAGTCCTTTAGGGCCATCAGTCATTAAGGGCGGGGCTATCAGTCCTTTAGGGCCATCAGTCATTTAGGGCGGGGCTATCAGTCCTTTAGGGCCATCAATCATTTAGGGCGGGGCTATCAGTCCTTTAGGGCCATCAGTCATTAAGGGCGGGGCTATCAGTCCTTTAGGGCCATCAGTCATTAAGGGCGGGGCTATCAGTCCCTTAGGGCCATCAGTCATTTAGGGCGGGGCTATCAGTCCCTTAGGGCCATCAGTCATTTAGGGCGGGGCTATCAGTCCTTTAGGGCCATCAGTCATTTAGGGCGGGGATATCAGTCCTTTAGGGCCATCAGTCATTAAGGGTGGGGCTATCAGTCCTTTGGGCCATCAGTCATTTAGGGCGGGGCTATCAGTCCTTTAGGGCCATCAGTCATTAAGGGTGGGGCTATCAGTCCTTTAGGGCCATCAGTCATTTAGGGCGGGGCTGTCAGTCCTTTAGGGCCATCAGTCATTTAGGGCGGGGCTATCAGTCCTTTGGGCCATCAGTCATTTAGGGCGGGGCTATCAGTCCTTTAGGGCCATCAGTCATTTAGGGCGGGGCTATCAGTCCTTTAGGGCCATCATTCATTTAGGGCGGGGCTATCAGTCCTTTAGGGCCATCAGTCATTAAGGGCGGGGCTATCAGTCCAAAAGACATTTGCTGTGGGTAGGACGTTGCTATAGGGGGAAAGTTAGGACGATTCTAAGGGCCCACGCCATTTTGGGGCCCCCAGAGCTACTATTATGGGCCACCCCTCCTTCACATTTGTCTGCTACACAAACTCCCTCAGGGGCTCTCACTAATTTGGGGCGGAGCTATCAGTCATTAAGGGCGAGGCTATCAGTCATTTAAGGTGGAGCTATGGTAAATTTAGGGCGGGACCATAAGATATTCAGGGTGGAGCTATATTAGTCTTTCAGGGTGGAGCTATCGGTCATTTAGGGTGGGGCTATTAGTTATGTAGGTCTTTTAGTCATTCAGGGGCGGAGCTAATGGTTATTTAGGGCGGGGCTAGCAGTCTTTTAGGTTGGGGCTATCAGTCATTCAAGGCGGGCTATCAGTATTTTGGGGAGGAGCTATCAGTCATTCAGGATGGTGCTATCAGTTATTTTGGGCGGGGCTATCAGCCATTCAGGGAGGAGCTATCATTTAATTAGGGTGTGGCTATTAATCTTTTAGGACAGGTCTTTCAGTCATTTAGGGTGGAGCTAGCAGTCCTTTAGGGCGGGGCTATCAGTCTTTTTAAGGTGGGGCTATCAGTCATTCAGTATGGGGGTATCAGTCATTCAGGGAGGAGCTATCAGTCATTTAGGGCAGGGCTATCAGTCATTTAGGGCGGAGCTTTCAGTCATTCAGAGAGGAGCTATCAGTCAATTAAGACAGGGCTATCAGTTATTTAGAAAGGAGCCTGGATTTTGCAGAATTTAAAAGCTTCCCAAATCCACATGCAGAGGTGTAAAAGCAAAACTTTGGTATCATTTTAAAGAAAACCCTTCAAATATTCATTAAACACTATTGAAATTGTTTAAAATATCTGTATATGTTGTCTGTATTATAATAAACACCTAAAATAAGAGGCACTTTTTGTATCTTTTTTTTTATAAACTCAAATGTGTAAGTGTGTCTTTTAGGTTGTGTGTGGTCTAACATGCTGTAATTAATGTTGGTGGCTCCTGCACATGTCTGTAATCATAGGAAAGAAAAAGGTCTCCACCATAATCTATGCAAAAGTTATTGTGTTCCAACTGATGAGAGGTGCTGTACAAGCCACAGGGAGCGATCATTGTGTTCATATTTCACTATTCTTTTTATTTATTTCTTTTTTATTTCACTATTCTTTTAATTTATACATATAAAAGGATTACTTATGCACATCACCTCAAAAACAGAGGAGAATGGCCCTGAAGCGCACAGCATAAGGTAAGAGATGACAGCTGTCTGTGCTATCTGGGGCTGCTTATTGATCATAAATGTATAGTTTTCACTTCTGCGCCATGGAAACACCGAGATTCATTCAACAACTGTTTGATATGGGAATATAATTCAGTAAAAAGAATCCCAGAACTGTATGAACACCGGCAAGAGCTTTCATTTGAGCTATAACTTGTACATGTGTCATATAAAAAATATGAAAATGAACCATACCCAGCTGGGGTATCCAAAATACTGTGTATTTAAGTGTAAATAACTTTTGTACAGTAGAACAAAAACTAAAGTGATGCATATGTGCATAAAATATAGATTCTACACTTTCAAACGACACCACTTACAGGGGTCTGGTGCAATGCTGGCCCTTTAAATCTTAAAGCGAAAGTTGATGACGTCACGAAACCGGGTCCGCAGAGTTGAACTCTCTAACTCTTTGTCAGAGTTTTAACCTTTATCTTTTTATTTGATCACACCTGAAGCTACTGTTCAGAGTTCAGGGGGTTAGATATTTTCAAGTACTCCTTGGATGATGATGAGTTATTAAAAATAAGTAAATAAAGCAGCTGTATTTTGTGGGACTGCTGTAATTGTCGGCCTCTTTGACCCTTGATGTTTGGTTTGTGTCATTAAAGCAGCAGATGGAGGTCTGGAACAAACGAGTCTGGCTCTCCGTGAAGGGCCGTTTCCACCGCAGGGGTCTGGATGCCCACCGTCAGGTCCGTGTGCAGCTTCTGTTTTATTGAATACTGATGTCGACTTCAAGCAGAGGCTGAAATATCATATTTATGAGTTCTGACCGTGTGAACCACTGAGCAATGCTGGATTTGCATGGGAGAAACTCTGTAGTATTTCATTGCTTGAAGGGATAGTTCACTCAAAACTGAGCATTCTGTCATCATTTACTCATCCTTTACTGGTTCTAAACCTTTACAAGTTTCTTTCTTCTGCCGAACACAAAAGAAGATATTTTGAAGAATGTTGTAAACCTGTAAGCACTGAATTTTAGAGTTTTTAGGTTTTTCCTACCATGCAAGTCAATGGTTACAGGCGGCAGCAGCTCTCTGCAACTCTCACATGGTCGCTCACTGAAGCTAAGCAGGGCTGTGCTTGGCCAGTACCTGGATGGGAGACCACATGGGAATGCTAGGTTGCTGCTGGAAGTGGTGTTGGTGAGGCCAGCAGTGGGTGCTCAACCTGCAGTCTGTGTGGGTCCTAACGCCCCAGTATATTGATTAAGTGTGTGGAGTATATTGTGTGGAGTGTGGTCTGGCACAGTATGGCTGTTGTCACCTCATCCAGCTGGATGCTGCACACTGGTGCTGGATGAGGAGATTCCCCAATGTAATGAATTATTATTATTATTATTAATATTATTATTTTAACTTTCTTGCATCTTCTTTAGTGTTCATCAGAAAAAATAATCTCATAAAGGTTAATAAGTGATCATTTTTGAGTGAAATATCCCTTAAAGTTACTGGGTTATTACCAATACAGACAATATATCACTTTAAACTATTAAAAATATTCTTAAAAGTCACTTTTTCCAACTTTTCAAGCTTAAAAATGTTGTAAGATATATATATATATATATATATATATATATATATATATATATATATATATATATATATATATATATATATACTAATCCAATTCAAAATAATAAATAAATGGGGAAAATGCAAAATATGAAAAGCTGCACGGATTTATTTATTTATTTATTAACAGATTTTTTTTACAGTGTAAGAAGGAAAAGGATCATGTGTTTGTTTACATGGCATGTCTTTTTTACCAAAGAAGGTCCATACTGACTCCAGAGGCAGATACTGATTAGATCATGGCCTGGTGTGTGGACTTTGGGGTTTTACATTTACATTTAGTCATTTAGCAGATGCTTTTATCCAAAGCGACTTACAAATGAGGACAAGGAAGCAATTTACACAACTATAAGAGCAACAGGGAATAAGTGCTGTAGGCAAGTTTCAGATGTGTAAAGTGTAAGAAGCAAAACATTAGTCATTTATTTTATTTTTTTATTTATTTTTTTTGTAATACAGTTAGCGGTAGAACCAGAGAGGCAATTGCAGATTAGGAAGGGAAGTGGAGACTAAATAGTTGAGTTTTTAGTGGTTTCTTGAAGACAGCGAGTGACTCTGCCGTTCTGATGCAGTTAGGGAGTTCATTCCACCAGCTGGGCAGATTGAACGCGAGAGTTCGGGAAAGTGATTTCTTCCCTCTTTGGGATGGAACCACGAGGCGACGTTCATTCACAGAACGCAAGTTTCTGGAGGCACATAGATCTGCAGAAGTGAGTGCAGATAAGAAGGAGCAAAGCCAGAAGTCCCTTTGTAAGCAAACATCAGAGCTTTGAATTTGATGCGAGCAGCAACTGGCAGCCAGTGCAAACGGATGAGCAGCGGAGTGACATGTGCTCTTTCAGGTTCATTAAAGACCACTCGTGCTGCTGCATTCTGAAGTAGCTGAAGATGTTTGATAGAGTAAGCTGGAAGCCCGGCTAGTAGAGAGTTGCAATAGTCCAGTCTGGAGAGAACAAGAGCTTGAACAAGTAGTTGAGCTGCATGTTCAGATAGGAAGGGTCGGATCTTTCTGATGTTATAGAGTGCGAATCTGCACGATCGAGCAGTTCTAGAAATGTGGTCAGAGAAGTTTAGTTGGTTGTTTTACGATGTGGTCACATGTTGATTGGTCATCTTGTATGTCTTAGTATTTGGGCTTTGGTCACATGGTCAAGAAAGAGACTGGTAAACTTCTGGCTTTTCCCCGGCTCTGCTCCTCTCCTGCTCTTCTCTGGCTCTACTGCTATGAGGGTCTCTTTGAGGCCTACTCACTGCTCTTTGTCTCTCTCTCCCCGTCTCTCTCTTTCTAAAGTAACTTTATTTTAATTTAAGCTGTGTTCAGTTTATATCATATGTTTTATCAGTTCACATTTTGATATTTTATACAGTTATTTGTAATTCAGTCGTAAGTATACAGAATTATCGTCATTAAATCATTTCATTTTCAACTATTTGTGAATTACTTTTGATTTAACATGAACACATACTCGCTCCATATTGCAATACAATCACATAATAGCGACGCTCTCCCACATATTTAGCTATTAACACTGCGGTTATTTCTGATTTTGGTAAAACATTGAAGGAGGATGGCTTTGACTAGAAATGTACAGGTTTTCCCCATCATACTGTTCACTGGGAGAAGCAGTGGTGCAGTAGGTAGTGCTGTCGCCTCACAGCAAGAAGGTCGCTGGTTCGAGCCTCGGCTAAGTTGGCGTTTCTGTGTGGAGTTTGCATGTTCTCTCTGCGTTTGCATGGGTTTCCTCCGGTTGCTCCGGTTTTTCCCACAGTCCAAAGACATGTGGTACAGGTGAATTGGGTAGGCTAAATTGTCCGTAGTGTATGAGTGTGTGTGTGGATGTTTCCAAGAGATGGGTTGTGGCTGGAAGGGCATCTGCTGCGTAAAAACTTGCTGTATTTGGTGGTTCATTCCGCTGTGGCGACCCCGGATTAATAAAGGGACTAAACCGACAAGAAACTGAATGAATACTGATCACTTTTTGTCATTCAGCAGAACTACAGTTTGAACTGCTGTGGTTATAAAACTCATACGACAGTGTAGGCTATATTTTAATGAAATATTGCACCTATACTTATGATTTTACATTCTATAAATAAGTGTATATGAATTTGGTTCAATGGTTCATATCATCAAAGTGTTGTTTTGACTACTTCTGGACTATATTTCAGACTTAAGTATGATAGTGAAGACTGAACGGTGATCTTGAAGGAGAATCAGGCAGGGGGTCAGAGAAAGTGTCTCAGTGGCAGTTCGTTACGTTATTATTATATAATCAGCGGGTAATGAAGAGCAGGTCGACTCCTCTGCGGTATCAGAATCTGCTTCTGATCAAAGTCTCACATCAAAGGGAATAAATGCAGCGCTGGATCCACCTTCAGCTTCTGGAGATCAGCACAGAAATGCTGTCAGGAGTTACTATCGACTGCTCACTGTAATCAGATTATCATCTTTATTTACATATGATAACACATTTTATTGGGGCGACACAGCGACTCATGAGAACAAAATTCAGGCATGTTTTTGTTAGCTTAAATGTTTTCAGGAGTGATCTGAGAAGCTCAGGAAAGTTTTGAAACCGGTATTGTGTGTGTGTTTGATTTGAGTTAGTTTATAATAATAAACGCAGTGTTTCATTCCATACAGCTGAGCAAACTGCAAACCATCTTAACACCCACAAACTAATGGAGAAGGTCCTGTTTCTGACCTCAATCCTGCAATATGTGCTTATTTCCGCCATGAGCTGCGGGTTTTACTGTTGATAATGTACTGCTGGATGTGTCATTAACTTAAACATGGAGCTGCTTGCAGAGAAACTAATCTAACATCAGCATTAAACGCTTGTGTTTTCGCCCACTGTGTGTTTCTGCTGTAATGATGCTTTTGCAGTCAGTGTGGGAATTATACACTGACTATCGAGAGGTCATGTTATTATTTTAGCCAATGTTAGTTTGTGTAATACATATGCTTGCTTTAGTGCATGCCATGGTTTGGTTAGTTAGTTGGTTAATTGGTTATTCAGTTGGTTGGTTGATTAGATGGTTAGTTGTTTAATTAGTTAGGCTACTTGTTAGTTAGTTAGTTAGTTAGTTAGTTAGTTAGTTAGTTAGTTAGTTAGTTAGTCAGTCAGTCATTCGTTCATCAGTTTTTTGATTGTGTGTGGTCGGTTGGTTGGTCTGTCTGTCCCTCCATCGGTCGTTTGGTTAGATAGCTGGTTAGTTAATTGGTTGGTTAGGTGGGTGGGTCGACGATTAGTTAGTAAGTTAGTCAGTCAGTCAGTCAGTCAGTCAGTCTGTCTGTCTGTCTGTCTGTCCGTGCATTCATCGGTCGTTCGGTTAGTTAGATAGCTTGTTAGTTAGTTGGTTGGTTAAGTGGATGGGTGGAAGGTTAGTTAGTTAGTTAGTTAGTTAGTTAGTTCGTTAGTTAGTTAGTTAGTTAGTTAGTCATTCGTTCATCAGTTTTTTGATTGTGTGTGGTTGATTGGTTGGTTAGTTAGTTGGTCGGTCGGTCTGTCTGTCCCTCCATCGGTCGTTTGGTTAGATAGCTTGTTAGTTAATTGGTTGGTTAGGTGGGTGGTTCGAAGATTAGTTAGTTAGTTAGTTAGTTAGTTAGTTAGTTAGTTAGTTAATTAGTTAGTCAGTCAGTCAGTCAGTCAGTCAGTTAGTCTGTCTGTCCGTGCCTTCATCGGTCGTTTGGTTAGTTAGATAGCTTGTTAGTTAGTTGGTTGGTTATGTGGATAGGTGGAAAGTTAGTTAGTTAGTTAGTTAGTTAGTTAGTTAGTTAGTTAGTTAGTTAGTTAGTTAGTTAGTTAGTTAGTTAGTTAGTTAGCTTGATGATTGTGGTTTGTTGATTGGTTGGTTAGTTAGTTGGTCTGTCCATCCCTCCATCGGTCATTTGGTTTGTTAGCTTGTTAGTTAATTGGTTTGTTAGGTGGGTGGTTGGGTGGGTGGTAGGAAGGTTAGTTAGTTCTTCATTTAAAAGCAAAATGAAGACTTTGGAGTGGCCTAGTCAAAGCTCTGACCTGAATCTGACCTATGGCATGACCTTAAAAAGGCTGTTCATGCTGGAAAACCCTCCAATGTGACTGAATTACAACTATTATGCAAAGGTAGATGGGACAAAATTCCTCCACAGCGCTGTAACAGGCTCAATGCAAGTTACCTAATGCACTTCATTACAATTGTTGCTGACAAGGGTGGCCCAATCAATTGTTTAGGGGCAAACACTTTTTCACACAGGGCTATGTAGTTTTCCCTTAATAATCAAAACCTTAATTGAAAAAATTGCACAACACTGCTACTTGCGTTATCTTCGACTAATAAATGCTGATCTTGCTGATCTGAACCATGAAAGTGTCACAAACATGCAAAAAAAGAGCCACTTTGTTGAGTTAGTTATTCGTCGCTAGATTTCGCATTCCTTTGGCGGCTATTTAAAACAAACTATTTATTCTTTAAAAAAAAAACATTTTTTGCAAGCATTTAACAATAATACATCACAAATACTGCATTATGTTGTAATAGATGTTTTACCACTCTCTGTTGTTGTTGTTGTTTTTCTTTTGCAGACATTAAACAGATGCAAAAGGATTTCTCTCTTTCATCATCTGCAGTTTTTCCCCTCGCAGTTTGTGCCACCTCAAAACAACGTTGTGTTCTGCGTTATTATCAGGTGAGTGTTTCACACACGATGCATTAAGAGGATCATGATGGGCAGTAATGAATGCCAGAAACATGACATTACCTCTTGCCTCCAGCTTTTCCACAATTGCAGGTCAATTTGTTATTCTGCAGCGGCTGAGTGCGGCTGACATTTGACAAGAAATGTCATTGCTCAGATGTTGAACTCGCTCATATGATTATATCCTGAAGAACAGTGCTCAACATGTGTCATTGTGTGTTCTCTCCCTGTTCTGGCCATTTTCTTAAACACATTTCTCAACATAACAGTTTTAATAACTCTTCTCTAATAACTGATTTATTTATGATGACAGCACATAATATCAGACTAGATATTCTTCAAGACACTAGTATTCAGCTTAAACTGACACTTACAGGATTATTTAGGTTAATAATTAGGCAAGACATTGGAACACAGGGGTTGGGAGATAATAATATTGACCAATACAGTTTTTACTTCTTAAAAAATTATTTAATTACTCAAATAATATTATTAAATTATTTATACTTCAGCCAAAATAAAAGAAATAAGACTTTATATACATTATATCAAATGTAGAGCTTCAGTCTACTTATAATTGATCATTTATTCAGTCTTACTTATACTTTTTATTTTAGTTTGCTTATTTATACTCTATTTATACATGTATTCCCTTGTTTATTTATTATATTCATCATTCTGGATTAATGATTAAGGGTAAGACACCATTCAAAACTGTAAAGGATCTACTCTTCAGTTATTTGTTTATTCACAATGACAACGAGACACTACTTGTTTGACAAAACAGATGCTTTGTGTATGGGTGGATAGAGATCTTTTTACTGAAATTTATGTGTGCATTAATTAAAATATTTAAATGTAGAAGTAATTTTGTAAAATTGCCCCAAACAGTGTGTTTATTTATTTATTTATTTATTTATTTATTTATTTATTTATTTATTTATTTATTTATTTATTTATGTGTGCTTTTTTTTTTTTCAACTTTATTTTTATTCATTTTAATTAGGGCTTCACAAGGGCACAGTGGGTAGCACAATTGCATGACAGCAAAAAGGTCACTGGTTTGAGTCCCGACAGGGTCAGTTAGCATTTCTGTGTGGAGTTTGCATGTTTTCCCTGTGTTGGTGTGGGTTTTCTCCGGGTGCTCCAGTTTTCCCCACAGTCCAAACGCATGCACTATAGGGGAACTGATCAACTAAATTGTCCGTAGTGTATGAGTGTGTGTGTGAATGAGTGTGTATGGATGTTTCCCAGTACTGGGTTGCAGGTGGAAGGGCATCTGCTACGTTAAACATATGCCACAATAGTTGGGGGTACATTCCACTGTGGTGACCCCTTGATAAATAAAGGACTAAGCTGAATAGAAATGAATGAATGAAATTGAGAAGTGATTTTGTAAAACTGCCCTCAAAAAATGTGCTTATAATATTATTTATGTGTATTTTTATTGATTTTATTTATATTGCAAAGCCCAGTGAACAGTACAAAATATTTCAATTAACTTTAAACCTACTAACCAGAAAAAAAAATTAAATAAAATAAAGTTATGAAGTAAAATACAAGACTGTATAGGAAAAAAATAAAGTGAAATGAACAAAATAAATAAATAAATATGTTTAAACTCACCAACATGTGTCCGTGTATATATAAATAAAAAGTAAAAAAAATAAAGAAATAAAGAACACATTATTACATTAAATTTCAAATTACAGCCTTTCATTTATATATATATATATATATATATATATATATATATATATATATATATATATATATATATATATATATATATATATATATATTTGAAGTCAGAGTTATTTGCCCCCGTTTATTTTTTTTTCCCAATTTCTGTTTGACGGAGAGCAGATTTGTTCAACACATTTCTAATCATAATTAGCTGGGTTAATTAGGTTAATTAGGCAGGTTAGGGTAATTAGGCAAGTTACTGTATATCAAAGGTTTGTTTTGTAGACAATCAAAACAAAATATAGTTTAAAGGGGCTAATAATATTGACCTTAAAATGGTGTTTAAAAAATTAGAAACAGTTTTTATTCTAGCCGAAATAAAACAAATAAGACTTTCTCCAGAAGAAAAAAAAAATGTTATCAGACATACTGTGACCATTTCCTCAATCTGTTCAACATCATGTGTGAAATATATAAAAAAGAAAAATTAAATTCAAAGGAGGGAGATGAATTCTAACTTTAACTATATATATTCATATATAAAAATTGACCGAAAGTAGACCCTACTTGGAGTTTGCATGTTCTCCCAGTGTCGGTGTGGGTTTCCACAGGGTGCTCTGGTTTCCCCCACAGTCCAAACACATGCGCTATAGAGGAATTGATCAACTAAACTGACCGAAGTGTATGAGTATGAGTGTGTATGGGTGTTTCCCAGTACTGGGTTGCAGCTGGAAGGGCATCCGCTGTGTAAAACATGTGCCAGAAGAGTTGGTGGTTTATTCCGCTGTGGCAACCCCTGATAAATAAGGGATTAAGCTGAAGGAAAAATAATGAATGAATGAATGAATGAATGAATGGACCCTACTTTTCTGAAAGTCTCTGCTTTATCTCTGATTACATATAAACTGTTCAAGAGCAAGATTATCAGACATCTATTTATTTTATTCATTCATTCATTTTCTTTTCAGCTTAGTCCCTTTATTAATCAGGGGTCACCACAGCGGAATGAACCAACAACTTATCCAGCATATGTTTTAAGCAGCGGATGCCCTTCCAGCCAGAATCCAACACTGGTAAACACCCATACACTCTTGCATGCACACACTCATACACTACGGCCAATTGATTTCATCAATCCCCCTATGGTGCATGTGTTTGGACTGTGGGGGAAACCGGAGCACCCGGAGAAAACCCACAGCAACACAGGGAGAACATGCAAACTCCACACAGAAATGCCAACTGACCCAGCTGGGACTCGAACCAGTGACCTTCTTGCTGTGAGATGAATGTGCTATTTATTTTAATTGAGATAAAGATGATGTTCACCTGCAATTCCCTTCACATGCACTATTAAAGCATCATGTCAGACTGACAGCACC
>NC_141021.1:1142500-1212500 GCF_052040795.2 Danio rerio | reverse complement strand
AAACACAAGCGCTATAGGGGAACTGATCAACTAAACTGGCTCTAGTATGAGTGTGTGTGCGTGAATAAGTGTGTGTGCAGCTGGAAGGGTGTGTAAAACATATGCTGGAATAGTTGGCGGTTCATTCCTCTGTGGTGACTTCTGAAATAGAGACTAAGCTGAAGGAAAATGTTTGAAAATGTTTGGGAAATATTTGAAAAGCAGTTCAGATGAGTAAGTTGTATCTCTTGTTTATCTTTAGGCTACCTCTGCTTATCTGATTGATATTTTAATCAGTGGATGAATTATGAGTAATAGTGAGTCATGTAGAGCTGCAGGGCATCATGTGACTGATCGTACAGCGTTTACCACAGTTTTACTCAGCATGAATGAAATGCTCTGATGTGTGTTTGTCTAATTTATACTCTGAGAAATTTGAGGAGCAGGTGCTCATCGTGTTTTTCTGCAGTTCAGCCACACACACACACACACACACACACACACACACACACACACACACACACATGAAACCAGTCTGAGTGACAACAGAAACAACTGGAGAAGGTGATTATTTAGTCATAGAGTTTTGTGGTTTAATATTAACTGTAGAGGAATGAAGGAGTCAGGAGGAAGACACTGATCACTGATTATCTTACAGAGTGAGAGCTGTTCACACACACACACACGCACACACGCACGCAAAGTCACGCATACAAACACTCTCTCATATACACACAAATACATATACGCAGTCACACACACACACACACTTTCTCGCAAATACACACATAGTCACAGACACATACAAATACGCACACACAAACACACAGTCATACACACATGTAAATATACACACGCAGTCACACATACACTCTCTCATATACAAATACATACGTACACAGTCACACACACACACACACACACTTTATCACAAAAACACAGTCATACACACGTAAATACACACACAAACACACGCACACACACGCAGTTACGCATACAAACACTCTCTCATATACACACAAATACATACACACGCAGTCACACACACAAACACACCCACACACACTTTTTCACAAATACACACACGTAGTTACATACAAATACCCACACACAAACACACAGTCATACACACATATAAATACACACACACACTCACACATACTCTCACAAATACCCACAGATACACACACACACAAACACAGTCATACAGATACACATACAAAACACACACGGACACACACACACACACACACACACACACAGTAAAACAGACATACATACAAATACACACACACACACACACACACACAAAGCAAGCAAACACATTTTCTCACACAGTTCAGAAACACAATCACACCTACTGTATATATATTCATTCTCCTGACTCAACCAATCATGTGCATTTGGGGGCGGGGTTATCTCAGTGTCTAACCAATGAAAGGCAACCATTTGGGAAAACAGTGTTTCATCTTTTCTTCTGATTACTTTACAAATGTTTCACATTTAGGGCATCATGGTGGCCCAGTGGGTAGAACGATCATCTCACAGCAGGAAGGTCGCTGGTTTGAGTCCCGGCTGGGTCAGTTGATGTTTATGTGTGGAGTTTGCATGTTCTCTCCGTGTTGGTGTGGGTTTCCTCCGCGCGCTCCAGTTTTAGTTCAAACACGTGCACTATAGGGGAATTGATTAACTAAACTGGCCATAGTGTATGAGTGTGTATGGGTGTTTCCCAGTGATGGGTTGCAGCTAGAAGGACATTGGCTGTGTAAAACATATGCTGGATAAGTTGGCGGTTTTAAACCTGTCAGCAGATGTTTTTCAGGCCTCCCGCTCTGATATTCAGCTTCAGACTTGCCCAAAAGTGTCGGCTGATGTTCGTTTCATGTGTCAGGACGATATGTGACCTGCAAAACTCCAATTTACAGTCATTTCTATACAGTAGAGCAGATCTAATGTCAGCAGAACATTCCTGACAAACACTGGCAGATCCTATAGGTTTGATATAAAGTGTTTATTTTCACATTTCAGATCATTTCTCACAGTCTCATGCAGATTATGAAGCTTCAGATGTGTATTAATCACACACTGTCAATATGTACAGTAATATTGCATACAGAATACATCATATACAGAGATATAACAATGAGGAACTGACATTAAAGCAGACATGTTGAAGCGTTTATGGCTATTTAAATGATTCACTAATGCATTGTTAATGAGAAACGTTTAAACAGTTGTACTTAATGAACCTGAGATAGTCGTGAAAGTCGTGTTGTTATTGACTTTCAGAGAGAGGAATGACTGAACACTTGCTTTATGAGCTAATGATTGTGAAGTGTTTGCAGTAAAACTCTAAACTCCCTCAGATGAATGAGGCTTTAAAAACAGTGCAGAGATCAGCAGACGATGAGGAGCGAGTGTGTGACGTTAAACACTCCTGGCCTTCAGTCGCCAACAACAGTGTTCATTTCCAGTAGAGGATACAGAGCTTTCCAAACACACCAGCGTTACATCAACATCACTGTGTTAAAGACACAGTACAAGCAGAATGGAGACCACACACACACACACACACACACACACACACACACATACACACACACAGAAACAGTCACAAACACAAAGACACACACACACACACAATCACACAAACACACAATCACACAAATAGTCATACAGACACACATACAAACACACAAACACACACACACACACACACACACACACACAATCACACAAACACTTTCACACAAACAGTCATACAGACACACATACAAACACACACACACACACACACACACACACACACACACACACACACACACACACACACAGAAACAGTCACAAACACAAAGACACACACACACACAGACACACACACACAGACACACACACACACACACACACACACACACACACACACAATCACACAAACACACAATCACACAAATAGTCATACAGACACACATACAAACACACACACACACACACACACACACACACACACACACACACACACACACACACAATTACACATACTCACAGACACACACACAATCCCACAAACACATTCACACACAAACACAAAGTCATACAGACACACATACAAACACACACACATATATACGCACACACAGGCAGACATAGCCAGGTGTACACACACACACAGACACATACACACACACAGATGGTCAGTATCTGGGTCAGCGCTGGTCTTCTGCATTCCTGCTGTATGACCACAGTCACAGTAAAGCCAAACAGTCAACATGTTTCAGACTCAAACAGACACTGTTTATCCTTACAATACAGCACACACTCTGATCAAGAACACACTGATGTACTTCACACTCTCTCTACAGAAGCAGGGGTTTGTACAGTAATTCATGAATGTTTTCAGTTTGTTTTGGCCAAAACAGGCTCATTGTTGATACGTACCCCTGTTTACATTTCTGGAGAGCGCCAAAACCGTCCCAGGAGCTACTATTCTTGCAGTTTTTTTTTTTCCATGAATCCATCAGAGGGCGCTGTGTATGCTTTTTTAGATCTTAAAATTCTCTGGCAAGTGCTATTCACGCCTGCAGTTCTCACATAAACCAACAGAGGCCGCTGTCGACAGGGCTGGAGCAAGCTCAACTGGCGCTGAGAATGCCGAGCTTAAAACTGAAAGTTATGCCGCCTTTAATGCAAAAAAGCGGGAGACGGAGCTGTGTGTTGAGATGATGTGGGGTTTGTTGCAGATGAAGCCGAAGAGCGGGGGCGCTGAGATGATGCGGGGTTTGTTTCCGACGAAAGCAAAGTGGGGGGAGCGGTTTTGGGGTGGGTGGGGGGGATATGCGCCTATGTCGCCTCTATGGACGCGCCAACCCTGGCTGTACCGACCGATCCACTCACCCACCCCCTTCACTAAACCCAATCGACAGTGTTTTCAAAAGTAACCCAGACAAAGAAAAGCCCTCACAGCCATTTGATTTGTACCACATTTTCAGATCTTAACATGATCTCACCCTGTTATTTACTTGTTTATTGAATTTTTTACTTCTTGTTATTAATATGATATCATAAGAATCATTATTCACCGCACTTGAACCTCGACGTCGTGGTCAACCCCTCACTGCGTCTCAAGTCTGCCGACATACAGGGCGAGCTACTGAGCAAACTGGTAACAGAGATAAGCGCTCAGTTGGTAAGCGAGAAAAGAAACAGAAGCCGTCGGCTGCATCAGACCGCCCTGTATCGTTCATTTTGAAGACATAATGCAATCATACACACGTCTGGCTACATAATTCACTCTCTTAAAAAATGTATACGAGGGTACGTTTTCACAATGTGCCTGATTTTGGCAATACTCTCTAAGAGTTATAAAGAAATATTATTTTCCCAGAGATGGGTTGCGGCTGGAAGAGCATCCGCTGCGTAAAAAACTTGCTGGATAAGTTGGCGGTTCATTCCGCTGTGGCAACCCCGTATTAATAAAGGGACTAAGCCGACAAGAAAATGAATGAATGAAGAAATATTATTATATTCATATATTTTTGCATTACTTTTCCCCCCTAAAACCGTCTCTTTAGATGTTTATCTGATGTTTTATTAGTATATTTTATTTAAAAAAAAATAATAATGTTTAATGTTTACTGAATGATCATGTTCCATTAATATTCACATTTGTCCTAATAAAAATATATATTTTTTATAAAAGATAAAAAAACACACATTTCCAGACATATAAAACAATATAAAACACTGTTATAAAATAAAATAATGAGCACATATCTGCATTAGCAGGGCGACGATTTGTAAAACTGTAAATATGTAAACATTAGTGAACATGTTCAGTGCGCATCTTAGTATTGCTTTAACATATATCAAGTCTATATGTGTCTATAAATGTCTCATGTACATATAAACATTCAAATTAAGTACTGATTATGACGGATGAGCAAAATAAATAGGTCACCCCACATAATGCCCGGCGTGTTTTATCATGTGCATTCGGTTGAGTTTGTTGTTATAGTCCCACAGACTCTTGCAGATGCAGATAGAGATCTCCGCATTATTGACATCAGTTAATTGCTCTATGTGTATATAGATGTCTCATGTACATATAAAATGTTCAAAATAATGTGTTGACATCAAAAATGCCCGGCGTGTTTTATCATGTGCATTCGGTTGAGTTTGTTGTTTCAGTCACACAGACAGACTCTCACAGATGTAGATTTATTTGACATCAGTTATTGACATCTGCTAAATGCTCCTCGTCGATGTTGCAACTGACGTTCCTGCAAACAGATAAACATCAGTCACTTCAGAGTAGGTTACAGGGATCAGATTTCATCTTCACACAACCATAAAAGAGCCTCTGAGAAAAAAAAAAAGACGGTTCAAGGAAAGTGTCTGGTGATGGGTTGTGAGAGTGCATGATTATATGCTGTCTTGGCTTTGCAGTCAACAAATGTGATTATGGAAGTCAATGGGGCTAAAACAGCCCCCAACATCACCAAAGGGAGTATTGTTGAGTTTTTTGAAAAATTCCAAAGCATTTACCCTAATTATGTGTCTGAATAAGATTTGTCACCATTAATTACTCCATGTGCTACACACAGAGAAAACTGTGGCCAAATTAAGCCTCAAAATCAACCCAGAGTGGATGAAAACGACCCAGCAGCACACAAGGGTTAGGGTGGTACAGGAATAAAGCACTCACTCTTCATGCAATGCCTCTTTCTGCAGATAATTCCCAGAAAAATTGCAACGGCGATCAAGATGATGAGAAGCACACAGGCTGAAGACATCACTGCGGTGCTCTGGACGTCCCCAGGGCTTTTAATAGGACTTGGATCTGTAGAAACAACAAAAAGTTTTATTTTTAATATTATCACAATCCAATAATCAAAGTAGGTCAAAAATTTTCATTTTAAATTCATACATATATATTAGATCTAAGTATCAGTATGTTAGTTTTAAAGATATTAAGAAGTTCTTCCCTTCCACCTAAATGAATCAATGATTTTTTTTGTTGTTTTTTGTTTTTCAAATGTTCAACAAGTATACAAGGATGTTTAGGACAAGATGAAAATAAAAACAAAAAATATGAATTCTTCAGTTTGAGACGAAGGAGAAAAATACAAAACATAAGGAATACAGTGCTCAGCAGGGAATACAGTGGTTTGAAAAGGAAGCTATACAATATTTTATTTGTGCACATACACTAGGTTAGTCAGTACTGAAGCCAAATCTAAAAACTAGGACACCCAAATTTATGTGTTATAGAAAAATATTAAATACTCATTTTAAAAAGAGGAAAAATCAAGAAAAGCAAAAAACTGAGGAAATGTTGTTGAAATTTTATAGGTTGGAATTGTTTGTGCAATATTTAGCTTCAATTTCATTGTATTATCTTTCAATTTCTGAATCTGTTCAATGACTAAAATATTATTTTACTAAATATATCTGTTCAATAAATCTGTTTTGTTTACATGCACTAAAACACATTGCCTATATTCACTGAGAAATGGAGGAAAATATTCATTTTCAAAAAGAGCTGTACTCAATTATGCTGCTGTACATCTGAAACACAAATAGAAATGTGAATTCTGAAACAAAAATGACAGGCTCCCATTCCATATCACAATTTTAATGGCTCAATGGCCATCCTTTCAGCTTTTTCAAGAAACCACAGTGTCCTGTAATGTTGTTTTTTCCATCAGATCAGTTCAAACTTTTCTGAAGGTTGTTCACTGTATGCATTTGCAGTTTCTAATCATGTTCAGAAAAATGTATGTGCTTATCTATATATTGCTATCGGTTTTTAAACTTAGTAGTTATCTTATAGGTCAAAAATTCTATATCAGTGCATCCCTAAACTTTTGCTGACATTGCTTCTAAAATAAAAAAAAAATGTTTGTTTCAGCAATCATGCTCAAAAAAATATATATTTATGTTTATCGGTCTGTATATTGATATCGGTTTCCGAATCTAAGGATATATCGGTTATCAGTATCAGTCAATAATTTTATCTCAGTACATCCCTAAAGTTTTGCTAACATTGCTTCTGAAGTAAAATCAATTGTTTGCCTTTTGTTTTGGTTCTTTAATCATGCAGAGAAAATTTAGAAAAGAATTTTATTTATATTTCTCTGCCTATATATTGTGTTCGGTTTTCATATCTATCGGTTACAATTGCATCCCTGAACGTTTTGCTAAGATTCACTTTAGGTGAAAACATTTGCTTCTGAAAGTTTTCTGAACACTGATAATGTAACATTTTTATTTAACATGAAAACTTATATTTATATTTATTGGCCTATATATTGATATCGGTTTCCGAATCTAAGGAGTTATCGGTTATCGTATCGGTCAATAATTCCATATCAGTACATCCCTAAAGTTTTGCTGACATTACTTCTAAAATAAAAACAGTTGTTTGTTGTTTGTTTTGGTTCAGTAATCATGCATACAAAACTTTGAAAGAAAAAAAACATATTTATATTTATCTGCCTATATATTGATATCGGTTTCCATGCCAATGGAGTTCATGGCATCGGTCAAAAATTCTTTATTTACATTAGGTAAAAACATTGCTTCTAAAAGTTCTCTAAACGTTGAAAATGTATTTTTTTAAATGTTACACTGTGAGAAAGTCATTTTTAATGCAACAAGTGATAATAGTTGAGCTAACCGTCCCTGTCCGCAGGGCTTTTATAGGAACACTGAAATGGTGATTAAAATATTTCAGGTCTGTGTTCTGGTCTTTCAGGCAACCGTGCAGAAAATCACAAACCTTTGTTTTGGCTTCAACCCTGCAATCTGACATACTCAACCCTGGTTGTGGTAAAGATAACACTTGTGCCAAGGTTAAAGGCAAAACTTCCAGAGAACTGACTGATAAACCGATCAAATAAACAACCTGGCACCAAATGTGAAAGTAGAAGAGAAAAATGTATTTATTATCTTTATTCAGAGAAGAGATGAGAGAGTTTTACCATATAATTATCATCCCTGAACCAGCATCAGTGCCATATTTGATTGATGTAAAATCTGCAATTGTGATTATTAAGTTTAGCTTCATATCACATGCAGCTTCATATTCTAGCCGATGTTTATAATTAGTTTAAGATACGTTTGAATTGATTAATTTATCACATATTATGATTTATTATAAACAACATTTAATGTAGATTAACTATATATGAAAACATTAAATATATATTACAGTTGAAGGCAAAAATGGTGAAATAAACTAATGAGTTGATAAAACAAATACATGCGCAACATTTTAACAAAAATATTTTATAAATATTAATATTTATATCCTTATTTATTTTTCATTTACAAATATGTGCAATATTTGAACAAAAATATTTTATTTAAAAGTTAATTTTGATTTTAAAGGTTTTGTAACTATAATTCTTGTCATTTTTTTCCTTAATGTAAAAATAAATAAATATATAAAAGTATAAATAAATCTAAATAGTCTATATATGTATATATATAGTTTGTTTTGTTTATTTTTTAGGGTTTTAATGTATTTTAAGTTCAATGAAAAGAATATCTTAATTAATGCCTTGGCAACTGAATAATGCCTTGGCAACTAAATAAAACTCACATATTTATGTTGTGTTAGTTAACATTAATTTTTATTAATATAAATATTGTTGTTTTTTTTAATGATGATTGTGACCCAACACACACACACTGACCTGTGACCTCCAGATAGATGTTATTATGCTTTAAAGGGGATTTCATGTAGTAACACTTGTACCATCCCTCATCTGACGGACGAACGCTGTAAAACATTAGAAAACAAGCGTCTCCATTACGCTTCAGCTCCGTTCGGTTTTGGAAATCTGCTGCAATTTCCTCGTTGTTGTTTGATTTGTCGTAATTAACCACGAGCTGCGTTCCATTCACGTCCTTCTGCCAGACCAGCAACGGATCCTGATCAGCAGGACACGTGCAGGGTAACTCAGCCGCTTCACCTGCTCTGGCCGTCACATTTACTGCAGTTAAATCTGTGGAGGAAGATAATAAACAAATGATTAATATTTCTGTTTATTAACGTGGACAATACCGTAACATTAGGCAAAGTCAGAATTATTAGCCCTCCTGTTGAAGTTTTCCTCAACTTCTGTTTAACTGAGACTTTTTCAACACATTTCTATGCATAATAGTGTTAAAATATCAGACTAGATATACTTCAAGACACTAGTATTCAGCTTAAAGTGACATGTAAAGGCTTCACTAGGGTAATTAGGGTAAAGTTAGGGTAATTAGGCAAGTCATTGTATAACAGTGGTTTGTTCTGAAAACAAACCAACACTAATATTGCTGAAGGGGCAAATAATATTGAGCTTAAAATGGCTTTAAAACAATTAAGAACGGCTTTTATTCTAGCTGAAATAAAACAAATAAGACTTTTTCCTGAAGGAAAAATATTATAGGAAATACTGTGAAAAATTCCTGAATCTCTTCAAGATCATTTGGGAAATATTTAAATAAAATTCACAGGAGGGCGAATGATTTTGTCCTGAACTGTAGGCTTGTACTCTACGGCTAATTTGCAGACTCAGTCCCTGGTTAGGCTTTTTTATACACTTAAACAATACAAATATCTTAATAATATGCATCTAAAAAGATACATTACAAATACAACATACCAAAAAAATGAATAAATAAGAAACTGCATGACGATTAGTGTTCACAAACCTGATTTAGTTTGAACTAGGGCTGCACAACATGTCGTTTCAGCATCGGTATCACAACGTGATCATTCACAATAGTCACATCGCAGCATGTGCAGCGTTCAGTCTCTATTAGAATTTACCATGTGCATGTGATCTTGAGGCCTCTGATGATTTTAAAAGCATTCAGGCATGAGACACTGTATCTTTAATTAATAATATTTTAATTGACACTATTGGAGATACATTTATATTGAATTATTTATTATTACTATATTTATACACGATATCACATTGGCGCAGTGGGTATAGCACGATCGCCTCAAAGCAAGAAGGTCTCTATTTCGAGTCCCGGCTGGGTCAGTTGCCATTTCTGTGTGGAGTTTGCATGTTCTCCCCATGTTCTGGGTGCTGCGGTTTCCCCCACAGTCCAAACACATGCGCTATAGGGGAATTGGGTAAGCAAAATTGTCCATAGTGTATGAGTGTGTGTGAATGCAAGAGTGTGTGGGTGTTTCCCAGTGATGGGTTGCAGCTGGAAGGGCTGCCACTGTGTAAAACATATGCTGGATAAATTGGCGGTTCATTCCGCTGTGGGGACCCTTGATTAATAAAGGGACTAATCTGAAAAAAAGAATGAATGAAGGAATATTTATTTACTAATATTATTGAATTACTAATATTTTTATTCTTCAATTACTGAATACTGTTAGACTCTGAAAATTATTAAACGCTGTTTATTTCAATAGTCATTTTGTCTTTATTGTATTTATTTATGCTTTTAATTTGTGTATTAGTTTTGATGCAGATGTACACGCCTAAAGAATCATCCCAATCAATCTAGAATTATAAATTCCTTTAAAAATAGAGCCGTCTATTAGTCACACTGTAATATATATCGCAGACTAAGAAAATATTGCCATGTTCGATTTTTCCAACATCATGCAGCCCTAGATTAAAGCACTGTTTAACTCTATTTCAATTCTGTTTAACAATGTTTGCCTTTTTAGTTCAATTCAAAGCAGTGAACTGGATATCTCTGTAGTGCAGATGTACTTATTGTGTGTGGTTTTTGGGAAAAAGAAATAACTTTCAGATATTTTCACACACGAGTGATTACCCTAAACGTGTGTTATTTACATGCCACTCTGAGACACATCACAGGAAACCATAATAGAGTGGAGGCGGGCGTCAAAACATGAAACTTTTTGGTACTTTTCTCTGTGTGTGTGTGTGTGTGTGTGTGTGTACTCGTGCATGTGTGCTTGTGTGTGCTTAAGCGTCACTTGAGGACTAATATGGTAAACCAAATCTATCTATCTATCTATCTATCGTCCGTCCGTCCGTCCGTCCGTCCGTCCGTCCATCAATCTATCTATCAATCTATCTATCAATCTATCAATCTATCTATCTATCTATCTATCTATCTATCTATCTATCTATCTATCTATCTATCTATCTATCTATCTATCAATCTATCTATCAATCTATCAATCTATCTATCTATCTATCTATCTATCTATCAATCTATCTATCAATCTATCAATCTATCTATCTATCTATCTATCTATCTATCTATCTATCTATCTATCTATCTATCTATCTATCTATCTAGCTGTCTATCTGTCTGTCTGTCTGTCTGTCTGTCTGTCTGTCATCATGGAAACGTTCAATATTTTATAATGTTTACTCAAAAGTTATTCAAAAGTATCGTTGTCATGTTTGCAAAGTTTTTTTAAAGTTGCATGAATTTTGTATTAATACACAAAAAACAATTGTTTAAAAAAAATCATTCATTCATTCATTCATTTTCTTTTCAGCTTAGTCTCTTTATTAATCTGGGGTCAACACAGCAGAATGAACCACCAACTTATCCAGCATATGTTTTACACAGCGGATGAACTTCCAGCCACAATCCAACACTGGGAAACACCACTCATTCACACACATACACTACGGATAGTTCAATTTACCTGCATGTGTTTGGACTGTGTGGGGAAACCAAGCCAACCCAGGGAGAACATGCAAATTCCACACAGAAACACCAACTGACCCAGCCGGGACTCAAACCAGAGACATTCTTGCTGTTAGGCGATTGTGCTACCAACGTGACGCACATTTTTAAAACAATTTAATTTAACTTTTTTTTTATATTTAAAAGAAAGCCTATTCAAATGTATCTGGTCATTAATGGGTTAAAAATGTCAACAAAAAAAATTGTTAATAATTTTTTTGTTGTTGTTGTTAATATATATAGTCCAATTTGTTCAATATTTTTAAATGTTATTGTTTTTTTTCCAAAATATTTAAAACTTTTAAAAGTAATTTTATGTAACATTTGGAAAATAATATAATTAAATGTCGCCTTAACATTCACAAATATATATATATATATAAACATTTTGTTTTCATAACATGAGAATGTTAATCAAAGTCATGAACAAACGTTCTTTTAACATTAATAGAACATTCGTTCATCATTTTCCGGGATTTTTTTTTACATTGATCAAAAATCGTTAGAAAGCATAAAAATATATATTGTTTTCATAAATTACACTTAGAGGACGTTAGCAGGCAGTTATGGAAGAAAAAAAAGCATTTTAGTGGCGAGCATAGTAGCAAGGACTTTAATGAGGAGGCAAGTATTGACAATTGCCATTAATGGTGATCAGTCTACTTTGGAATTGAACCACAAGACGGAAACCATCATAGTTGAGGGCATGAGAATCCGGAATGGATTGGATATCAAGGTGCTGTGCTCTGCAGCTGCGCATAATATATACTCTGAACCTGAACTACCTCAAGGAACTTAAATATACTTGTGAAGTTTCTCGAACTTGATGGACTGAAGCCCAATGTGAAAGTAATGCGTCTCAAGAACATTATTTTCTGAAGTCTCGACTTATTTCAGAGTAAATTTTGCTCTTTATGTTGCACTGTACACTGAAAAAAAAAGATGATTCCTTGGATTTACTCAATTTGTTTTACGTTAAGTGGTTGTAAACCATTTATTTGGGCTGAATTTAAACACACAAATTAAGTTGAACATTATTAAATTTAATTTGTTTGTTTAAATTCAACACAAATAAATTTTTGCAACAGTTCAGCATGCAGCACTTTTTTCAGTGAATGTCGTTTTGTATTTTTAAGTCCACACACTGAAGTTTTTTATTATTTTTCATACTGTTTATATGAGACACATTTTTGTTTTGTAAAATACTGGAAAAAAATGTTACTGGAAAACAAAAATGTTGTTGTTGAATGTGTCTGTTACAAGCAACTAAATGAACAGTAAATTTGAAAACAAACAAGTAACAATTTAAGCTATTTAATTTATTTGAGGTTCTAAACTTGAAAACTTGCATGTACAATTATGGGAATTAAGTTCGTAACACTGGATTTATTTAAAATTTTAATTTTAAAAAGTAGTTGAAACAACTTATTTTTTTAAGAACTCAACTTAAAAAATGGAGTTTATGCTGATGTATGTAAAAGTGCCGCTAATTGAAGAGGAAAAGGCCATTTGGCTAACATAATAAAGTTTGCTGTCTGAACTTCATTTTGTTTTAACTTGAATATATTGATGCAAACTGTTGCGTTAATTTTTTTTTGTTTGGTCTAAACAATATTTTTTAGAGTTTACTACATTTTAGAATTACACAAAAAGACTGAGATAACAATCATTTCACACCCATTCACAATCTTTCCATCCTCATTAATAATAGAAATAATAATAATAATTATAATACATATATTAAAAAATCAAAAACAAAAATTTACAAAAAAAATAAATGATAAAGAAAAATATGTAGCACGGGTTCCACACAATTCAATCATGTTGTTCCAACACAAATTGATTAAGTTAACACTTTTAACAAATTTATGTGGATTGAACATTAAAAAATTAAGTTGTCCCAATGAAATCTCAAGAATTGTTGTTTCAGCTCATTTTAAATAAGCAGTTTGAATGAGCAAAACTTTTTTTTCATCTCTCTTAATGTCTTCAAATATATCACATTCTTCTTTAAACACCACTTAGTCTTTTAAAAAAAGTACATTTATGAATATAAAATTTAATAATTACAAAAAATTATTAAATGGGCCAAACTTAATGATTTTCCATGAGAGGACTAGTCTTACAGATATTTTCTTTTGTATCCAAACTAATACTTCATCCCAAAATCTTTGTAAGTGCTCAGTTTTTTTCAATATCTAAATGTCAAAGCTTGAGTCACCAGACATTTGAGTCACCAATATTGAATTTTAACCTTAGAGATTCTTTTGCAGCATAACTGTGATTCATAGTTTTAAAGTGCACTTCTATACATTTAGGATTAATAGGAAATAAAAAAAAAACATTTTTTTCTAATATCATACACATTTTTCTTATCATAATGACATTTATAAAAGCTCTCTTAACAGGTCCTGGAAAACATCCCCGTGTTAGATAATCTCTCAAACATTTGTATGAGCATTTTCTATCTGTAAAGTTAAACATTTCTAACTTAAGATCAATTATTTTAGGATTTATCATTGAATATTTTATTTGTTCCTTCACTAGGTTAGCCATTTGCAAGGGTGTATTCTTAATAATTTTATCATATCTTTTAGGAGAACAATTTATTTGGTATTTTTTAGAGAAAGCATCATCAAGGACGATTCATCACTCTCCTTATCCATCAACCAAAAAAGGACTCTGTCAGTTCTGACTGCAGCAAAAAAAAAACAATCCTGAAACTATTGCTGGATCCATCTGCTCCAACTGATCTATCCTGGAGGCTCTATCTACTGGACAATATTAGTCTGGAATACACCACAGCCAAAATAAATGGAGCCAGTAAAAAACTGTGCAATTTTGGTTAAATATGAGAGAGACTGTATCATTTATCTTTCAATCCTGATTTTGTACTTATTATTACAATATTACTTTTTATTTTTATTTTATTTTACATATTTTGTGGGGTGGATCTCGGGCTTTATTCAAAATCAAAATGCTCAATAAAAAAATAATAAATAAATAAATGTAAAAAGAAAGAAAGCATCATCATAACTCAACATATTCCCTAAATTCTCCATAACATGTGTTACTGACCACATGCCTTCTTCCACCATTCATCAATAAACAAAGATTTCCTTGCCACCAATATGCATCTGTCATTCCAAACAGATATGTTATGTGGGCTAAAATTATGTTTAAATACCCGTTTTCAATATAATAGTACGGGACGTGTTGATGAAAAGCAGAACGTTTCATGGGAAGTTTAATTCAAAATCATTTTGTGCAGAATTATTCGCTTCCAGCTGCAACCCAGTGCTGGGAAACACCCATACACAGTCATTCATTCACACACACTCATACACTACGGCCTTTGAATTTATTTTTTCTTTTTTTAATATTTTCTAAATGATGTTTAACAGAGCAAGGAAATTTTCACAGTATGTCTGATAATATATTTTTTCTTCTGGAGAAAGTCTTATTTGTTTTATTTCAGCTAGAATGAAAGCAGTTTTTAATTAAAAGAAAACATTTTAAGGTCAAAATTGTTAGCCCCTTTAAGCTGTATATTTTTTGATAGTCTACTACTTTTCATGCTTGCCTAATTACCCTAACCTGCCTAGTTACCCAGAAAAGCCTTTAAATGTCACTTTAAGACACTTTTAGAAGTGTCTTGAAGAATATCTAGTCTAATATTATGTGCTGTCATCATGACAAACAGAAAATAAATCAGTTATCAGAGATGAGTTATTAACACTATCATGTGCAGAAATGTGTTGAAAAAGTCTTCTCACCATAAACAGAAATAGTTAAAAAAATAAACAGGGGGCCTAATAATTCTGATTTCAACTATATATATATATATATAACCCTATCTTTATGAAACATAATCATAATGATTTTTGGCATAAAAGACAAAATTTGTAATATATATATATATATATATATATATATATATATATATATATATATATATATATATGAGTCAAAATTACAAATTTTGTCTTTTATGGCAAAAAATCATTATGATACTAAGTAAAAATTATGTTTCATAAAGATATTTTTGTCAATTTATAATCGAAAATATATCATAACTTAATTTCTTCCTAATAATGCGCATTGCTATGTACTTAAATACAATATTTTGATTAGATTTTAAAATAATTGAATTTGAGTTCCAAAAAAATGTCCTAAACAAATCACAAATCAACTAAAACCCTATTTATTTAGCATGCAGTGTAAAAATCACATTTGCAATTACTTTTATGACACACAAATTGCATATCTATATTCTGCACATTGCACGATTAATGCAAGGAGATGTTTATATTCACCACAGCCAGCCATCGCCAATAACAGCAGGAACGCGACTGAAAAGCCCCTGAAACCAGCAGGTCCGACTGCACATGCGAAAAGCATCCCGGATACCATCTGAAGTCCAGCAGTATGATATTAATAATAATATTTATAATCTCAGATGTGAAATCTTGAGTTGAAGTCTACATGTTTCCTGTGAGAGCTCATCCCTCTTCAGCTCACTTTCGCTGACTGACTCTCAAAGACTTTCACTGCGGGAAAAATGCGCTCGAAAGCGAAAGTACTAAGTAGATCCAGTTTCATGCCAAAAAACTACAACCGGGACTCCCGCATTCCGAACCGCTGATCATCTCAGTTTTAATAAATGTGTGTTTTTTATGTACACATATTTATTTTAGTGGAGACAAAACGATACAAACTAAACATATGTCATATAATTATAATTAATTAAAAGTTCAATTAAAGTAATAGTAAAGTATTTATGATATGTTTGTTTACTGTTTAGGACTATTATCATTTTAATTGAATTACATTGCTGCCAGTCACATTGGTCACAGCACAGTAACCGAGTCCCTGCAGCCAATCAGAGCACAGCATGATATTCACAAGATCCAATACAAAACAAACTCTCAAATAATTATACTTGATTTAAAGTATTTGCCATTTTTGTTTACTAGTTTAGGACTACTCTAATTCTAATTGAATTAATTTAAATATTATTTGTAACTCAGTCTGAGTTATTTGCAAACCCTGCCAATCGCAGCACAGTAACCGAGTCCCGGCAGCCAATTAGAGCACAGCATGATAGTCATGTGAGTCAATCAAAGCAATGTTAAATAGTTATAATTCTAATAAATATTTATTTATAATTATAATAAATAACTGCTTAGCTTGTTTGTTTACAAATTTAGGACTATTCTAATTCTAATTGCATTAAATAAATTGCATTAAATATTATGTGTAAAGTTAAGCCTTGCCTATGACAGCACATATATCAGCGCAGTAACCGAGTGCCGGCAGCCAATCAGAGCACTGCATTATAGTCATGAGAGCCAGTAGAAATATCAAAACAAACTGTCAAATTATTATCATTCGTTTAAAGTATTAGTTTATTTTTGTTTACCATTGTACGACTAATCTAATGTCAATTAAATTAAAATTACAATAAATGTTTTTGTACTTCAGTCTGAGTCATGTGCAAACCCTGCCAATCACAACATAGTAACCGAGTCCCGGCAGCCAATGAGAGCACTGCATGATAGTCATGAGCGCCAATAGAAGAACCAAAACAAACCGGAGCCTGTCAGAAGGGAGCGAGCGGAGTCTCTCCGGTGAAGTGGTTTGTATCAAAGCAGAATCTTCGTTTTAAGCGTTTTGTCCTTGTCATTTTGGCATATATATTATTTGTGTCTTACCCAGAAAGTGATCTGCGTTGCGGGGAGCTCGTCGACACTTACAGAACGTCGTGATTTTGGAAACTAAACGCCTCTGTTACCATTGTTGACATGGATTCATGCTAAATATAGCGCTAACGGTGGTTTTACCGTGGTAAAATGTCACCTAAGACACTCTTTTACAATGGTAGAGCCATATAGCTCATCGTCAGCCAATTGTTTGCCGCAGAAACGTTAACGGTATATTATAAGCAATCATAGGAATGCGATAACACACACACACACACACACACACACACACACACACACACACACACACACACACACACACGCGCGCGCGCGCGCACACACACACACGGACACTGGTTAAATGTAATAACTGCCGATTTAAGTGAAATATTTATGATGATGAACATTGAGGTAAAGTTGGTTTTATATTAGCACATTAGGTATTTCTCATCAATAATATACAATTTCACAGAAGTATTATCTGCACATTCTAAATGGGGAAATCACAGTAGCAATGTAAACAACAATATAGGGCTCGGATCATAAGTTGTCACTGAACAAACTTGCGAATTTAAAACCAATTCTACCTCAATATGATGAACACGTTGATTATTCAGCCAAATCTCACCAAGCAACGTAGTCCCAGTCCACATGCATAGCTATTTTGCATTTTCAGTTCAGTTTTATGTAAAAATGTACACTGTACAAATGTGCAGTGCACGAATACACAAATGTGCACATTTTGATATATATTTATTTATTAAATTCCTATAAAATAACGAGTCAAGAAATAGACAGGTGATGGAGTTTGAATGCATTTGTTTAGTAGCACAGTACTAGTATGCTTTGTTACACATAAAACATTAAAAGCACATTAGATTCACATGTTAAAAATGCACATGGAAGTGTGGTTTTGGAATATCTTCATGTAAGCTTGTAATTTTAATTTTAAAATTGATTACTTGAATATTTTCTTTACATGACAATGTTTTATTTGAGTTTCACATTATTATTAATGTTATTATTACATTGAATAAGAGTTCTTTTGCAAACTTTTGAGTTTTTTGTATTGGGGCGTGTTTGTAAAGTGCAACGTGTTCTGTAAATAAAACATCCAAGCATTTTTATCAGTAGGGGAAATGCATTTTTTAATATTAACTGATAAACCATGAAAGATAGACATGCTGTAACCTTATTGCATATGCTTTTGTTTAATTAATTGCTTTTGATAGCAAATTTATGCAGAAAACGTCTGCACCGTCAATGCTTTACAGAGTCATATTCAAATATGCAATACAATTTAAATATGATGTTTCTTTACTTTTAATATTACTACATATTTTTATTGACTTCTGATATTTCAGTTTTATTAAGCATCCACAGCACATGTCAGTGTAGTTCTTTCCCTCATTAAACTTCACAGTCTTGTGTTTCTGTGTTTGTGATGTTGCTGGTTTGATTGATGGCTTATAATAGCTTTAAAAGCAGAGTTCCCCCAAAAATGAAAATTTCCTGTTAATTTACTCCCCCTCAGGCAATCCAAGATGCAGATGACTTTCTTTCTTTAGTAAAATTAAATGTTTACCTGGAACTGTTGTCATCTGGTATCCATATAATGATCAAGTGGGTGCCAACACTTTGAGATTAAGTATAATAATTATAATAATATGCATCCAAACTATAATAAATTCCAGCGGCTCCTGAGGTCTTATGAAGCGAAATGATCACTCAGTGCAGCAAACACCACTGTATTACCTGGTAATAAAGTGGTAAATAATGTCGTTTGTTTGTTTATTATCTGGTAATAAAGTGAAAAAGATTCAAATTATGCAAGAAAAGCTTAAAAATAACCAGTTCTTACTTACAATTAAAGCCAACACATGATAATATTGTCTTAATTAATGTTCAACACACATAAATCTGTTAAAATCTCAATAATTAGTGGAGGATTTTTATTTGGATGAGCTTTTAAGGCCTGTGACTGATGTTTACTGCTTTAGCAGGTTGAGTATTGTATTTAATTATTATTATTTAATGAATGTATTGAATTATTTGTTCAATAAAGGCTGTACAGTGTTATGTTGTACCTCAAAACAACAATAAAGCTCTGTTTATTTAATATTTTTCTTTGTACTATTGTTTTTATCTGTATTTCCCCTCAAAAATATGTAAAAATCTAAATATTTAGTCGAGGATTTTTATGGTATGAGCTTTTAAGGCCTGTGATTGATGTGTTATAAAGTTTATCAGATGTATTTTAGTCTGTATTTTCAGTCTTCGATCTCTTCACAGGTCTTGAATCTCATCAAGTCATACTGCACAACCTCTAGAGGCCTCATGATGTTAATTTGAGATTAAGTTGACGTTAGATGAAGTCAAACACTGAATTAAAACTGCACATTTCAAAGCATTTCACGAGTCCTTTAACGGAATATGTGTGTTTTCCAGCCCATCCCCAGCACAGATGGAGGTGTGCCAGTCTGCGGTGGAGAACCCCCCTGTGCAGGACTCTGAGCAGGCGGAGGTCCAGACGGCGATGCTGTGGAGCATCCAGGAGGCTGTGCAGAGGCAGACGCTGCAGATCGGGGTGTCTGCGTGCGGAGCGACCGCTGTGGTGGACGTCCTGCAGGCGCTTGGCATCTCCGTGAGCCCAGAGACGGTCAACCACTGCGTCAGGACCAGTCTGAGGAGGAATGAGGCGCCTCTGCATGATTATCTGCACTCGCGGAGCACGGCTGGTACATCAACACTACGCAAGTCTACCTGATAGCAGATATATGCTGGTTTTCAATTGATCACATTTTACAATAAGGTTCCATTGGTTAAGTTAGAGATAAAGTACATCCAGGAGATTGTTTTCACAGAATAAGGCCAGACGAGTTTATCAGCAGCTCGACTTAAAGCACAGCACTGTCATGTAGAAGAGTGAAGGGTTTATTCTGGGAAGACAACCATAATAGATGTACTTTATCCTGCTTATTACACGGCAACTTGACACAAAACATGCAAATTAGACAAAAAACACTGTTCTAATTCATAATAGTTAATTTCTTTAATTAAATGCAAAGCTGACAGAATAAAAACTGCTAATGGAGCATACACTAACCTGCGTATTAGTCGGACAATATGGTGCAAAAAAGTCTAAAACAGCTGATGGAGTATACACTAACCTGCATATTATTCAGACACTAGATGGCGCCAAACATTCAAAAACAGGTGATGGAGTATACACTAACATGCGCATTATTCAGACACTAGATGGCGCCAAACAATCAATAACAGCTGATGGAGCATACACTAACCTGCACATTATTCAGACACTAGATGGCGCCAAACAATCAATAACAGCTGATGGAGCATACACTAACTTGCGCATTATTCAGACACTAGATGGGGCCAAACAATCAAAAACAGCTGATGGAGTATACACTAACATGCGCATTATTCAGACACTAGATGGCGCCAAACAATCAATAACAGCTGATGGAGCATACACTAACCTGCACATTATTCAAACACTAGATGGGGCCAAACAATCAATAACAGCTGATGGAGCATACACTAACCTGCACATTATTCAAACACTAGATGGGGCCAAACAATCAATAACAGCTGATGGAGCATACACTAACCTGTGCATTATTCAGACACTAGATGGCGTCAAACAATAACAGCTGATGGAGCATACACTATCTTGCGTATTATTCAGACACTAGATGGCGCCAAACAATCAATAACAGCTGATGGAGCATACACTAACCTGCGCATTATTCAAACACTAGATGGGGCCAAACAATCAATAACAGCTGATGGAGCATACACTAACCTGTGCATTATTCAGACACTAGATGGCGTCAAACAAAAACAGCTGATGGAGCATACACTAACCTGTGCATTATTCAGACACTAGATGGCGCCAAACAATCAATAACAGCTGATGGAGCATACACTAACCTGCGCATTATTCAGACACTAGATGGGGCCAAACAATCAATAACAGCTGATGGAGTATACACTAACCTGCACATTATTCAGACACTAGATGGCGCCAAAAAGACAAAACTGGTTTAATGAAGCACAGACTAACCTACGTGTTATACATTTATAAGACGTCAACAAACAATCAAAAAGATTAGTTTTTTACATGTATTTATATGTCTGAACGACATCATAGCATTCCATTCTGATTTTTGTGATAGTGATCTTCATTTGTTATCTTTAATTATATTATGTAACAAATTTAATGCAATTGTTTATTTGGAAATTTCGGTAAATTTCCTCAACCTTGGACCACCTAAGATGAAGTTGATGTTGGATTAATGCCTATAATACATATATAATTCCTAAAATAATAATAATAATAATGATGATTACAGCCCCTCCCCTTAATCATCTCCACCCCTTCAACTTCAGGCCCGCCCCTTCACAATCAGCTCCTCCTATTAACCAGCAGCTCTGACCCTTTTCATCATCTGCTCCGGCTCTTTATCATCAGCCCTGCCCTTTCACTAGCTGCTCCTCCCCATACATCAATAGCTCCTCCCTTCATCATCAGATACGCCCTTCATCACCAGCTATGCCCCTTCACCATCAGCTCTGCCCCTTCACCCTCAGCTCTGCCCCTTCATTGCCAGCTCCGCCCTTTCACCAGCAACTCCATTTTATCATCAGCAGCTCATCCCCTTCATCATCAGCTCCTCCCCTTCATCATCATCAGCTCCGCCCCTTCAAGTCCTCTCCTTCACCAGCAGCTCCGCCCCTTTACTATCAGCTCCTCCCCTTTACCAGCAGCTCTGCTGTTGTACTATTAAATGTTTTAATCTTAAATATGTATCATATACAACATTGAACTTGTTTTATATTTGACTTTCTATCTGCTGTGATGCTATTCTGGTCCTCCAGGAGCAACGCACCAGCAGCTGATATGCGGAGCGGATCAGGCCAGCGGCGGACGTGTCATTGGTCGATTCTTTGCTCTGCATCCTCGCCGGCGAGTGAAGCTGGTACCATGGTTAGCGCGCTGGATTCTGCGCGGAGCCTTTCCCGTCGCCACTATGAACATGCAGAGAGCTGTTCCTGAAGGAGAGGAGATACCCGACGCCTGGCATCACCAGCTTATCTTCGGAGTTGGACCAAGTGCTGTCTTCATGACCAACCCTCTCGACGTAGGTGCGTAAAATCACACTTCAGCATACGGTCTTCTTGCCGAAATAAAACAAATAAAACTTTCTCCAGAAGAAAAAATATCATAGGAAATACTGTGAACAATTCCTGAATATGTTAAACATCAAAATCATGGGTGTGTGCTGTTGTGCAGTGAGTGAAGAGGAGGTTCATGAGCGTCTGTGCAGTGAGTCTGTGCTGCTCATACGACGGGAGGATATTCTGAAGAGACTCACGCCTGACGTTCAGCTGCCACAGATCTCACAGCAGCATCCGGACTCGCGCTGGAAAACACTTGACGTGGAGGGTATGATGCTGTAAATTCAGCTGTTCGATATATATGCCATTAGCCACAAGCCTAGAACGCCATCTACTGTATAAAAACTAGCCTAGAGCGCCATCTACTGTTAAACACTAGCCTACAGTTCTGTCTGGTGTATAAAACTTGCCCAGAGCGCCCTCTGCTGTATAAAAACTAGCCTACAGCGCCCTCTGCTGTATAATAATGAGCCCAGAGCACCATCTGATATATAAAAACTAACCTAGAGCACCATCTACTGTTAAAAACTTATCTAGAGCAGCGTCTGCTGTTAAAACTAGCCTAGAACACCATTAAAAATTAGCCTACAGTGCCAACTACTGTTAAAAACTAGCCTCGAGTGCCATCTGGTGTATGAAAATTAGCTCAGAGTGCCGTCTTGTGTATAAAAACTAGCCTAGAGCACCCTCTGCTGTATAAAAATTAGCCCGGAGTGCCATCTGGTGTGTAAAAACTAGCCTAGAGGGCCCTCTGCTATAAAAAAATAGCCGAGAGCCCCCTCTGCGGTATAAAAACTAGGCTAGAGAGCTCTCTGCTCTTAAAAATTCGCCCAGAGTACCATCTGGTGTATAAAAGCTAACATAGAGCGCCATCTGCTGTTAAAACTAGCCTAGAACACTATTAAAAATTAGTCTACAGTGCAATCTACTGTTAAAAACTAGCCTAGAGTGCCATCTAGTGAATAAAAATAAGCCCAGAGTGCCTTCTGGTGTATAAAATCCAGCCTAGAGCGCCCTCTACTTTATAAAAACTAGCCTAGAGCATCCTCTGCTGTATAAAAACTAGCCCAGAGTACCGTCTGATGTATAAAAACCAATCCTAAAGTGCCATCTGATCTAAAAACTAGCCTAGAGCACCATTAAAAATTAGCCTACAGTGTCATCTACTGTTAAAAACTAGACTAGAGCGCTGTCTGCTTTTAAACACTAGCCTGGAGCACCATCTGGTGTAAAAAAAACTAGCCCAGAGTGCCGTCTGGTGTATAAAAAACTGACCTAGAGCGCCATCTGCTGAATAAAAACTAGCCTAGAGCGCCCTTTGCTGTATAAAAACTAGCCTAGAGCACCCTCTGCTGTATAAAAACTAGCCTAGAGCACCATCTGGTGTATACAAATTAGCTCAGAGTACCATCTGGTGTATAAAAACTGACCTAGAGCGCCATCTGATCTTAAAACTAGCCTAGAGCGCTCTCTGCTCTATAAAAACTAGCCTAAAGCTCCATCTGGTGTATAAAAATTAGCCTAGAGTGCCGTCTGGTGTATAAAAACTAACCTAGAGCACCATCTGATTTTAAAACTAGCCTAGAGCGCTCTCTGCTGTGTAAAAACTAGCCTAGAGCGCCATCTGGTGTGTAAAAACTAGCCTAGAGCGCCCTCTGCAGTATGAAAACCAGTCTAGAGCGCTTTATGCTGTATAAAACTAGCCCAGAGTGCCGTCTGATTTTAAAACTAGTCTAGAGCGCTCTCTGCTGTGTAAAAACTAGCCTAGAGCGCCATCTGGTGTATAAAAACTAGCCTAGAGCACCCTCTGCTGTATAAAAACTAGCCTAGAGCACCATCTGGTGTATAAAAATTAGCTCAGAGTACCATCTGGTGTATAAAAACTGACCTAGAGCGCCATCTGATCTTAAAACTAGCCTAGAGCGCTTTCTACTGTATAAAAACTAGCCTAGAGCGCCATCTGGTGTATAAAAACTAGCCTAGAGCGCCCTCTGCAGTATAAAAACCAGTCTAGACCGCCCTCTGCTGTATAAAAATTAGCCCAGAGTACTGTCTAATGTATAAAAACTAACCTAGGGTGCCCTCTGATTTTAAAACCAGCCTAGAGCGCCCTCTGCTGTATAAAAACCAGCCTAGGGCGCCGTCTGCAGTAAAAAAAAAATAGCCTAGAGCACCCTCGGATCTTAAAACTAGCCTAGAGCTCCATCTGCTGTTAAACTTCCTACAGCATGATTCTGCTGTGTTTGCAGGTCAGGTCCGCCAGATGATCAGTGAGGAAGCGCAGGCTGATGATGTCCGTCAGAAAACTCCTCATCTGCTGATTCCAGCGGCGTACAGCTCCGGCGTCACTTTCTTTGCTCTCAGAGACTCTGCTGTGGGTCAGGAGCTGCTCAGCACTCCAGATCTGCCTCCCCTGTGAACATCACACCCTCCATCCACTGACTGCTGACTCTGGATCAGTGCTCCTCTGCTTTTATTCTCTGGATTTTACATAGATGTCGTCGTCATCCTGCTCCGTTTTCATGCTAACAGTGTTCTGTTTTTTTTGAGAGAGGTTGAGGATTTGGGTTTATACAGTAAATGTAGTGATGTGCAAAGATTGAATCGCATCCAAAATTAAAGTTTGTATTTACATATACCACAGGGCTGATGAATGCTTGATTCTGATTGGCTGATGATCACTCTAAGGTGTTTGGTTATTGTCAGATAAAGGCACTGCTAAAGTAGTTCCGGCAGGTTTAGAGTGCATTACAGCTCCATATCACTCCACTGAATGATTAGAGCTATTTCACTGCTACAGCAGTTAGAAATCACAACAGAAGGAGGAGGAGGAGATGTGGAGGACTCTAGTGCTACACACAGGAGACGTTTGAGGACGACACACACCTCACAAATACACTCTAAGCATACAACATCTGAATAATGGATTTATTGCTGTACTGGAGACCAGAGTGGAAGAGTACTAACCACCTTGTGTGTGCATTGTTTCTAAAAATTCAACAGCCTGTCATCAACTTCTTCAATTATTTATATATATAAAATATATATGTATATATATATATATATATATATATATATATATATATATATATATATATATATATATGTATATGTATATGTGTGCATGTATATATTCACATTTATATGTAAACAGTGCACACACATATATTATGTAAATACAAATTTTTTATTCTGGATGCAATTAATCTAGTTTAGTCTTTGCACCACACTAAATAACAGACAAGAAATGTCCAGATCATGTACTGCATGAACTGTCATGATGCATATACCACCACAAATCATTTTAAAATGATGTAATACACCAAGTATTAATATGAATTGTTCAAAGAACTTGAAGTTTTAGAGACGAACTTTAGTGTTTATGTATTTTTATTTGTAATTAATCCAAATATCTGTTCAGAAAATGTACATTAGGCTAACATTTCACCCATTTTAAGTGAGTTTGAAGTCATGCAGTTCTTGAATTCTTTATTGGAATTTTTAAAGCAGACCATTTTGGAAACCATGAACCATGTGTGTCATTCATTTTGCTTCGTTTTAGTCCCTTTATTCATCAAGGGTAGCCACAGCGGAATGAACCACCAACTATTGCAGCATATGTTTTACATAGCGGATGCCCTTTTAGCCACAACCCAGTACTGGGAAACACCCACACACACACACATTCATACACCATGGCCACAGCGCTAACCACTGTGTCGCCTAAATCGTGTGTGTTTTTATTTTTTCAGTTCATGAAACTTATCTACGTTTAAGTTTTATGTTTGAAAGCATACAAATTTACATATAGGCTACGGATTTTATTAATAATTCCCATTATTTCATTGAAACGTCAATTTAAAAGGTGCACATTTCTATCATAGTGACATAAACTACATTTACCACAATTCTCTGCGACTTTGACAGGAAGTTGACAAACCTAAAAATCCTACAATCTTGAGACAGAAACATAACGAGTACATAAAAACTCCTATATATTGTATGATATAACAATCACTCTTACAATCTCGATCTACACTGTTTTCTTAAACCAGTAGCGTTATCTAAAAGACCTGTTTATTAACGTCAGAGTCATTTTGAGCGACTCGATTCATTCAGACAGCTCGGCTCAGTTAATTAATTTGCTTCAAAACTTTAATAAATCTTTCTCATTTCGTTCCTAAAACACATCATAGTATAAATACAACATTCAAAACATCAAAACCAGTTCATATATGATATCAGTTTAACCGAAACGCATCACAAGGAAAGAACCGATACAGAAGAACGAGTGATTCAGTGTGCCGAGCAGCGAGTGTTGAGTGTGTGCACGTGGTCAGTGGAGTGAGTGAAACACGCTGGTCTTCAGTCCATCACCATCAGAACTCATTCAACAACAACTCAACAGCAACTACAGCCCACACTGAAGCCTGCAGCTCATCAGAAACAATGTAAGTCAACACTCACAGCAAACACACAACTTTAACTAACATTATAACTACTTTAACTAACTAAACATGCATGGTAGAGTGTTCAGTAAGCTGCACTGTTCAGTTTACATCATGCACTGCATTCACACACATTACTGAACACCCTTTCATGCATGCGAGTTAGTGTTAGTGCATGATCAGATGTGTTATTTACACAATAGTATGTACTTTGCATTTGCTACCACGCTTATACCAGATTGTTGTGTATTTGTGAGCGTGTTCAAACTCTGATGTTATTCGGAGAGTGCATGTTTATGTGAATATTCTGATTCTTTTACAACCATATCGCCACAGTACAACAGTGTGTGTGCTTTTGTAGAGTTCTGGAACAGCAGACATGTTGATGCATGTGAATCTCAGCTATTGGTGCATCAGCATTAATAAATGCATATGCATGATGTAAACATTCTGAATATTGTGTAGTCAATGAGCAGCAGACTCTGAATCTCGTGATGGAGACACTCATGTGCTGCTGGTTAACTGTGTGACCGTGGATGTGTGCTCTGTGTGTGTGTGTGTGTGTGTGTGTGTGATTGATTTGTCATCATCAGTTATCTGAATCCACTCTTTCTCAACTAAATTGTGTCAGTGGGTTTGGGAGACAAAGTTCATTTAAAGACAGTCAGCTGATCATCAGTCCTCTTTACAAGTAATTCAGGGTTTAATTAGCAGCAAAGTGACATTATTGAAGTCAAGTGACTTCTGAAAGTCACTAATACACTAAAGTCACTTATACATTTTCTGATGAATACATTAAAAAAGGGATTACTGTCATTTTATGTGCATTACTTAGGCCTGTAATGATATCTATATTTCATTGAATGATATATTGCACCAAAACATATTGAGATAAACGATAATATTGACCATTTCATGCAACTCATTATATAATGCCAGACAATATAATATCATCGCGATGCAAGTGCACTCTTCCAAAGAGCACATCATGTTTCGTTCTTAAGAATATTTAATTTAATTATAGTCATGTTAACTGTTTGATAATCAGCAATTTGGCTCAGAATGTAAAACGCAGATCCTAAATAAATAATAATAAATGTTAACAAGGTGTAAAGTAACGGCTGCGATATCTGCTACATTAAAATAGCCTAATTTATACAGTGTTTTGAACCATACTGACACCTCCAATAGAGATAGAGATGTTGCTCAATCAGCTGAAATGTTGCTAGAATTGGTGTTTATGTACGGTCGAAACTTATTGCATCACCAACAATGATTGAGCTCATGTCCATATATTGATTATTGGCACAGGTCTAACGTTACTTATAGTGTATATCGAACAATTCAATTCAGCTTTATTTGTATAGCGCTTTTACAATGTAGATTTTGTCAAAGCAGCTCATAGTAAAGATCATAGTAAATTGGAACAGTGTCAGTCCAGTTTTCACTGTTGAAGTTCAGTTCAGTTTAGATTAGTTCAGTTCAGTTCAGTGTGGTTTAATATTCACTGCTGAGAGTTCAAACACTGAAGAGCAAATCCATCGATGTGCAGCTCTACAGTTCCCGAACCATGCAAGCTAGTGGCGACACACACACACACACACTAGTGTGGGAACAAAACAATGCACATATATTCAACAGTTCTGTACAAATTATATATACAAATATTTCTTAGGAGAATAATCATATTTTTGAACCTAATATGTTTACATTTATTAAGACGACTGCATAGACTCGAGAAAAATACAATTAAGTGAAAAATAAATTTATGTCAATATATGAAATTTCACAAGCTAATTTTGAGAGATGCATGTGATATGATTGATCGCAGCTGGTCCCTCAACTATAATCAGTTAGCCAATCAGATTAATCACTTTTAAGTAGCCTGTGTCAGGCCGTACTCACACTATGCCATCCGTACCGTGCCCAGGCCCGTTTCCTGGATCGTTTGAGAAGTGTGAGTGCGCTGAATCAGGCTCAGACACGGTTCACTTGGCTGGCCCTGGCCCGGTTGGAAGAGGTGGGCCTGAGCGCGGTTCACTTGAGCTTTGAAACTGAAAGCGAGACGTGACTTTTAAGGGGCTGTTTGATATGGATTTATTAATCATTCTTACTGTTCTATGAATGCAAACTGCCGTCGTTTATTAAAAACGCAAACCCCTCACTGCACGACAGCTGCGCGGCTTCAGCAGACTAGGGTTGTAACGGTATGAATTTTTCACGGTATGATAATCGTCTAAAACAATACCACGGTTTGACGGTTTCGCGGTATACGGTATGTTACAAATGTTACAAAATAATAGAACAGTGAAGCAAATTTGACTTTTTCCAAATAATATATTTTTAGTTACTATAAACAACACCACTTACAATGAACAAATAAAAAAATAAGAAAATAATAAATATTGTGTCAAAGTCCAAATAAAGTCCAAATAAACATGGTGCAAATCCTCAGTAAAAAATAGATATAAATATTTACTATACTATAAATAGTTACATAACGAAACTAGATTCAATATGGAACATCCTTAGGTTTTATGTGCCAGCATGGATATGGTTGTCTATGGATATGGATATGGATGTCTGCAATGCAGACAAACAGCTGCATCTTCATTTGCGTCTTTTGAAAACAGCAAGAGCAGCAGTTCGTCTTTGCTGTGTCACTGTTTTGTCATGTTTCTGTGCTGCTGTGCATGCAAAAGTACTTAGTATGAGAATTATTTCATGCAAAACTTTTTTTGTTGCGTTTTATTTAGCCGCGCATAAATGTATGCCTTTCTCTCATTCCGTGTTGTTCAAAAAGCTTGGTCCACAAACAAAAGCGAAACCTATGCTTATTGGTTGTGATATAGCGAGTTTGAACCAATCTGGGCATGGAGGAGGGACAATGCATCAATGTATCATGTCTGATTTGTCCGGAGACACAGTGACGAGCGTTTCTTTGTCAAATCAGCGTTGTCAAATGTTGATGACGTAACCGCACTGATTCCGGAGCCTCTGAAAGTCCGCGAATGTTATGTGATACAGCACTGGAAAGCTGAGACTTTCTTCTTTATGCCAATCTTTGAATTGTATGAATCGGATCAGCGGATCAAAAGTTATTAAACATTTAAGAGCAATACTTATTTTTAGCCGCGGGCGGCTGTCTCGGTCTTTAAGGGTTAAAACCGTTGATATGCAATTGTTCATGGTATGATAATCGTGCACGTTCAAATCGTGGTAAACCGTCATACCGGTATATTGTTACAACCCTACAGCAGACCTCCTCATTCCTGCAGCATTGAGCACCAAAAGTGGCGGATCTGTTCGGCGAAATATCTGACTGCGTGTCACCGCATCCCTAAGGACTGTTTGGCGACATATTTGACTGCATGTCACTGCATATCAAACCGACTGAAACGATATAACAAGAGCAATCTCCACTTTGCTGAGCGGGGCGCTCACTGCACAGCGCAGCAGCGATGACGTAAGCGTGCCGAGGCCCGATTGTAGTGTGAGTGCGGGCCGTCGGGGGAGACGGAAGGGGGGACAAGCGTGCTTTGGCCCAGTTCGAGGCAACTGTCCCTAGTGTGAGTACGGACTAAAACTACTCCCTTATCTTCGTTTTCCGAAGAAACCGCATCCACCCCATTCCTCCTTTACCGGTGGGGGGGCTCTCGAGACCTACCTGATCTCGTACCCCCTTACATGCTCATTGACCAGGCGGTAGCCCTGGGCTCAGTTATCTCCGAGCTTAGACAGCATGCCAAACCTGCTAATATTATCAAGCAATATCTAAGTGTGAACTCTTGAATTATTATAAATTCAGAAAAGCCAGCAACTATCTCTCTGCAATTCTCACATGGTCGCACACTGAAGCTAAGCAGGGCTGCGCCTGGTCAGTACCTGGATGGGAGACCACATGGGAAAGCTAGGTTGGTGTTGGAAATGGTGTTAGTGAGACCAGCAGGGGGCGCTCAACCTGTGGTCTGTTTGGGTCCTAATGCCCAGCAGGCCTGGCCCTCACCAATTTGGCGCCCTAGGCAAGATTTCAGGTGGGGCCCCGTCACATCGCAGTAAACTCCACTGCTAGTGTAAAGTCATAAGAAACTAAACAGCTTTTTGATCGACTACTACAAGTTGGGAAAATGTCAGATAAATATGCCAATGTAATTAACGTTATTGCTGAATATATCTAATATTTACACATTTGCTTGAGGAAGGAATAATGGGGTAGTTACATAAATACTACTATTTTCCAAAACATCTATGCCCTTCCATAACATTAGCTTAGACGTAAAACTAACAGATAGCAATATAGCTATTTAATGATTAGCAATGTTATGTCATATCTATCAACAGTGGGATGTTAAAATATGGGACAACACATAGATTCAAATGATAGAATACATAGCAAACAATAGAAAACATTGACAATAAAATAAAATGTTTAACCTATTAAAATCAATGGCCTATACAGAAATTAAATAAAGCTATAAAATCTATTTAACTTTTAACTGTATTTATATGAATGAATGAAGCATTTGACTACTTTAGTAACTGTTTTGCTTATTTAAGAGAAAATTAGTTGTATTTAAAATAAAACAAGCATAATAGAGCAAAAAAAAAAACACAAAAAAAAGAAGCACTTTTCCGACGGTCCCTTACGGAGAGCTCCACTCCGCGCGAGCTCAGCTCTCCCGGCTAAACGCATATCCCAGGCTAAACAGAGCAGTGCTCGTAATATCGAGCGAAAAAAAAAAAAAAAGAAAAAGACAGCTGTGAAACATAACCAGCTTGGTCTTTTTGTAGGAAACACACTTTAGATCTTTTTAGGGTAAGAGGTTTTTGAGTTATTGCCATCTATCACTGAATGTGTGTCAGGAATATTGAAAACAAAACCAACTTACCCCCGCTCATTTCTGGCGCCCCCTGGATGTACAGCGCCCTTAGCATTGGCCTATACTGCCTATGCCATGGGCCGGCCCTGATGCCCAGTATATTGATGGAGACACTCTATACTGCTCAGTGAGCGCTGTCTTTCGGATAAGATGTTAAACTGAGGTCCTGACTATCTGTGCTCATTAAAAATCTCAGTATGTCCTTTGAAATAGAGTTGTGGTGTAACCCTGGCCTCCCAACCATCCCCATATCATAATTGGCTTCATCACTCTGTCTCTCCTCACTTGGTGTGCAGTCTGGTGCAATATTGCTGCCGACATGTCAACCAGGTGCAAACTGGTGGTGTGAGTGTGTATATGTCAGAAATTAATAATATCTATGGAATATAGTGGCATTACTTTTAAAAAGGTGAATGTAATGTTTAACATTATAGTCGAGTTAAAGGACCATGTTTGACTCAAGTTTAAAGTTTAGAGTTTAATTTCTTTCGTCTGTCATTGCACTGAGGCTTTTGGGGATGTTAAGAAGTACTGAGTGAAGGATTTAAATTATTTTTCAGACAAAGTAATTAGAAATCTCATTTAAATACCATTTTAGTGATACAATTATTCATTACTTTAACTGTTGATAATGGTATGATGTAAATCCACTAATGTGACTTATTGCATTTCTTTTTGTGTATCCTAAAGCTCATGCAACCAAACGCTTTACAGTTTGAGCTGCAGAAATTATATTTTGTCTGTCCGAGTGTCCGTCAACATTTGCTGTTCAGTGTTGCTCCTGTAGTGTGTGTGTGTGTGTGTGTGTGTGTGTGTGTGTGTGTGTGTGTGTGTGTGTGTGTGTGTGTGTGTGTGTGTGTGTGTGTGTGTGTGTGTGTGTGTGTGTGTGTGTGTGTGTGTGTGTGTGTGTGTGTGTGTGTGTGTGTGTGTTCATGGAGGTGTTGTGTGATCCGACTGGACGTTTCTGTGTTTAATTGAAGACACTGAAAGGTCAGCAGCAGTAGATCAGAATGAATGTGCATCGCTGCGTCTCATAGGTCAAACACTTCATGCAATTAAACCGCCTCTTCAGGACAAATATAATAGTTAGAGTGACATTTTACACAGACGGCCACTAATAAATCACAGATTATAGGAAAGTGTTCGCTCTGCAGAAATATGCTCAACAGTTCATTAAATTACGAGATGTATAGACTAATCATGACCCAGGCTAAATAAAAGTTTGTTTACATAATTATTCTGTATAATTTATTTATATGAAGAGTTCAGATGCAAAAACCTCTAAAAGCCGTTTGAAATTTCCTTACAAACATGAGCATTTTTATCAGGCTCTTGGTGTAGGTTTAGTAATTTCAGGTTTATGGCAAAAAATACACACTTTTATGGGTCTTTAAAATGAAATAATTCAACATAAATATAGGAGTCTGAGAAATATATATATATACACACACACACAAAGTTAAAGTCAGAATTATTCGCCCCCCTGTTTATTTTTATTTCCGCAATTTCTGTTTAACGGAGAGCAGATTTTTTTTCAGCACTTTTCTAATCATAATAGTGTTAATAACTCATTTCTAATAGCTGATTTATTTTCTCTTTGTCATGATGACAGTAAATAATATTAGACTAGATATTCTTCAAGACACTTCTATACAGCGTAAAGTGACATTTAAAGGCTTCACTAGGGTAATTAGGGTAACTAGGCAGGTTAGGGTAAATAGGCAAGATATTGTATAACAATAGTTTGTTCTGTAGACTACTGAAAAATAAAATTGCTTAAAGAGGCTAATAATATTGTCCTAAAAATGGTGTTTAAAAAATAAAAAACTGCTTTTATTTTAGCCGAAATAAAACAAATCAGACTTTCTCCAGAAGAACAAATATTATCAGACATACTGTGAACATTTCCTGAATCTCTTCAACATCATTTGGGAAATATTTAAAAAAGCAAAAAAAAATTCAAGGCGAATAATTCTGACTTCAACTGTATTTATATATATATATATCCTAATAGTATTATTAATTTGTATTGTCTTTTAATATTATTCATATATTTTTATTGAACTTAAATGTGCATGTGTGCTTTTTTGTTGTCTAAAAAAAAGAAAAAGTTAAAGGCTATTTGTGCATTTGTACTGCATGCTTCATATCATGTTCAATGAAAATACTTTGGAAATACAGCTTGATCCCGCCCTCACTCCAGTAAACACCAATCAAAGAAGAGATATAATAAAATAGGCGGGGCAATTATTTTGATGCTCTAGCACAGGGGTCTCAAACTCGCGGCCCGCGGGCCATTTGCGGCCCTCAGTGCAATATTTTGTGGTCCGCGCCGACCACTGTACACTGACAGAATCAGCGGAGCGTGGAGAGAGAGCGCTCCCCGCTCTGCTGATTCAATCCGTACACTTAGCTACCTATCTGCAGCCTGCCACCTACCTAGCTACAGCCTGCATCAGGCCCGTGCAGAGACCGTCCAAGACCGGAGGGGTTGAGCCCTGTGTGCACGTGCCTGCCCTGCATCTTATATATATTAGAGGTAGATACAGACTGATGTGACTGGAGTGGGGTGGGGGTGTTTTATTTATACATATATACGCCTTTTTTTTGGTGAGGGAATGGAAGTTTTGAGTGAGTTCCCCCAAGCCATACTGAGGGTCTCAACTGCTTCCGCTCTAAAGCCAAATGTGGTTCAGATTTGTGAGAAGAAGCGCTGTCAAGTCTCTGGCAGCAAGGAGTAGGCAAAAGATGCCATGTTCAGAAGAACTGTTCATAATCTTCACTCAATGTTCTATTAATGTTCAGGACACTTCATGTTCAGAAGAAATCATTAAAACTGTTAATAATGACATTTGAGGACTTTTTTTTTGTGAAATCCCTTATGCGGCCCAGCCTCACCCAGACTTTGCCTCCTGCGGCCCCCAGGTAAATTGAGTTTGAGACCCCTGCTCTAGCAGTTGTTGTGTTTCTCCAGCAGTGGTGATGTCTGAGCGTGTGCTGGTCATTGGTAGCGGCGGTCGGGAACATGCGCTGGCCTGGAAGTTTGCTCAGTCTCCTCACGTCCAGCAGGTCCTCGTGGCTCCGGGAAACGCAGGAACCGCGAACTGTGGGAAAATCTGCAACTCCGGTAAGAGCTGATCACATCTGACGCTTCAGTAATACACTCAGTGAATCAATTAATTTAATTAAACATTAAATAATTAAATATTAAAGCTTTATATATTAGGGATGCACCGAAATGAAATTCTTGGCCGAAGCCGAAGCTGAATAATAATGAATTGCTTGGCCGAAGGCCGAATACCGAACGCAGTGTTTTGCGTGTTTTTCATTTAGTTTGCCAATTTTTTCACCATTACAATAATTAAATAGTAAAAATGAGCTTTTTACAATTTTGTGTTGCTTTTTAGAGAAATAAATCAAATAACAAAAATACAATTTCAAAAATATTTATTTAACACTGAACATTTTTAACATTCCAGCAGATAATATACAAACAAAGCACAATATAACTTAAAATAAATAAATTAGTAAAATAAAAAATAAAAAAAATTTATTTGGCCATCTTTGAAGCCCCCCTTCTTGAATAGCCTATGTTAGGCCTATAACTGACTGCTGAAAGAATGTAACTGTATGTCTACAACAACAAATGTGCATTGAGTAGTGCAAAAAATGTGGATGACAACAAATGAATAACTGTCCTAGACATAAGCCTAATTAGCCTACTTCTTCAGGAAAAGTGGCAGGTTCTTCTTTATAAAAAGTAGCTTCTCTGCTGTCTCACATGAAATTCAGTTCCTTTTCTCATCGATGACATGAGATGCAGCACTAAAAAGTCTCTCGCTGTCGGTGCGCGGCTCATCTGTAGTACGAGCCCGTTTACTCTCTGCGCTGTTTTCATCTCCTGCGCTGTGCATCACCTGACCATCTCCAACACCTAGCGTCTTTCCCAAGTCTAACTCGGCCTGGATCATTTCTCGTGTGCGCAGCTTTTTCCCCATATCCAAGCAATGATCTTTATATCGTGGATCAAGCACAGTCGCGATGAAGTACAGGAGTTCTGAGTCCGCCTGACTAAATCGTGCGCTGACAGCTTCTAAGAGCACACTTTTAGCTGTTTTCACTCCGTGGTCTGTTTCAGCCTAATTGTTTAAAAGACGCTTTAGTGCTGCAAAGTAAATGTATGACGTCTGCCACAGATGAGCTTATCTCTTTTGTTATCTGCTCAAAGGGGGCGAGAAGAGAGAGAATGTTCCTCTGGACACTTCAGCAGAACAGTGTCTGCAAACGTCCGTTTTTGCCTTTTTCTCTGACACTTTAAAGTGCTTCCACACTGCTGACATGTTTGCTGCATAAAGCGCGCGCCTCTCAATCTATGCGGGTTACGCGGGTCATTAAAAACGTCATTATTCGGCAAAATTTATTCGGCCTTTTTACTTATTTGGCCGAACACCGAAAGGGCTTTTTTGGCTATTTTCGGCCGAATAACTTCGGTTGCCGAATATTCGGTGCATCCCTATTATATATTAAAAATGTGTTTTTAAATAAATGTATGTTATCATTTTTCTTAGATGTATATAAAATTATTTTAAACATTATTTTACAACTACTACAAATGTAGAAGTAAATCCAAATAAACAGTTTGCATGTGAATAATTGATGATCATATGTGTTATTTTTGCAGAGGTGTCCGTGAACAATCATTCGATTTTAGCTCAGTATTGTAAAGATCATAAGGTGGGACTGGTGGTGGTGGGTCCAGAAGTTCCTCTGGCCGCTGGTAAGACTCTTCATCTGCTTATTATCATCATCATGTAAACGTAGAAGAGAGATCTGTGTGTTGTCATTTACGCTGAGCACTATACAGGTGTGTTTAGAGTGCAGTGTGTGTGTCCTGCAGGTATGGTGGATGACCTGACGGCCGCTGGTGTGTTGTGTTTCGGGCCGTCGGCGAGGGCCGCTCAGCTGGAGGCCAGTAAGAGTTTCTCCAAAGCCTTCATGGATCGACACAACATCCCCACGGCCCGCTGGAGCTCCTTCACTGACCCGCAGCAGGCCTGCGCTTATATTCGAGAGTAAACACAAGCACACAACACCATCATGAGCATGCTATCCGCTAGCACATGAAGGAAATTATGGAAAATCGGTTGTAGATGCAGAATTGGCCACTCGACTTGCACACTTGGTTTTGGGAAATATCATAATCACAATTATTTTGGTCATAATTGTAAATCCCCATTATAACGTGTGTCTGCGTATGTGTTTGTGTGTTCAGTGCTGATTTCCCGGCTCTGGTGGTAAAAGCGAGCGGTCTGGCGGCTGGGAAAGGTGTGATCGTCGCTCAGGATAAAGATGAAGCCTGTCAGGCGGTGCTGGACATCATGAAGGTCAGACTCACTGCAGCTCTTATATCTGCAGCTTCTGTGCGGAGACGGCAGAAATAATCAAACAAAGCATGCAGTTGGATGTTTTACAGTTAATAAATGCTTCAGTGATTTAAAGGGATAGTTCACCCACAAAATGAAGATCATTTCCTCATGCTCCTCTTCTTCCAAACCTGTTTGAGTTTCTTCTGTTTAAGACAAAAGAATATGTACTGAACAGTGCTGGAGAATGAATGCCTGCAGCCAGTGGCTTCCACGGTATGAAAAACTGGAAGTCACTGGAAGTCACTAGCTGCATTTCCACTAGCGCGCTTAAAGTGGGCGAGCTAAGGCTAGTCGCGTTTCCACTGTCGCTTTCGGGGCCTGATCGGGCCTTTTTTCTGTCCGCCGAAAACCTTGCGCCAAAGTGGGCCAGCTGGGGCTTCGGGGCAGAGTGAAAGAAGAGGCGGACTTTGCAGGAGTCTGGTAAAGATGGCATGCCGCCATTACACTAGTTTGTCGATCGCACATGAGTACATGCAGTAAACATATAAATAAGGGAAAGAAAACATCTACCTTATAGGCTAGGGGTCTGTTTGCTTATGATCGCCCTTTTGAATGTAAAGGCTCCTACACACCGAAACGTTTTTAGTTTGCGTTTATCGTCAGCGTTTTACGAGACGTTTTTCAGTGTTCAAACCCAAGCGCTTTTCACTGGCGTCAAGCTGAAGAGTATGCTCTTTTGACGTTGGATGGCGCTGCACAACTTTAAGCTTCTGACATCCGCTTATAACACAGAAGAAGAGGAGGAGAGGAAGTTCACACGTTTGTTTATAAAGTTTCTGGTGACTCGAACAAGCATGGATGGTTCAAGCAGCAGCTCCAACTCTAGTGATGAAGAAATGATTATTGTTCAGCAGAGCAACATGCAGCTTCACGTTCATGTTGCCTCTGGGCATCTTCTTCAATGTGCGCTCGCATTGACAGTTTTGCGCTTGAGCGCCTCCAAGTGCCATTTACTGTAACTTCAGCAGCTTCGTGCACTTGAATAAAAGTCCTGATCTGATTGGTGGAGAAGGTTTTGACGCCGCGCGTCAAAACAAAAAAATGAGCATGAGGCGTTTTTTTCTTTTATTGCGCCTGGCGTTTTGCGCGTTGGTGTGCACGATCACATTGACACCCTGTATTTAGTTAGGAGGCATTAAACGTCGACGGAAAACGCGAGCAAAAAACGTCTCGGTGTGCACGGGCCTTAACGCTGTTGCATACAATAATAAAGTTTTAATTTATAAGTGACTTTTCTTTGCTGCGTCCTCCTTGATGTTTAATAACACATAATAATCTTTGCACAATATTAAAGACACAGCAGACAGTAAAGGTTGTCGAGAGTTTTTGTAAAGTTTAAAAGACAAGTTTGTGCGCATTACGTGCCTGTATGTGTGTGTGAGACCGAGCAGAAGAGCGCTCTCTTCACAGCTCTGTTCTTGCTGCAATCGGCTTTTTTCCTTTTCTGAATTTATTTTGGAGATATTACACAATATGAACATAACAGAAAGACATACACCTTTTCTAAAGACGTGTGCACTTTTTTAGACTCAAAACAACAGTGCCATATCTTGATAAAATAGCCTGAGCTATATTGAAATAATTTAAAGAATTACACATATCATAATAAAATCACATTAAATAAATTAACCAACATAAAACAAACAAAAGCTAGCTCTTAGGGTTGGGTTGATAGATGATGACACCACGATGCTGTGCCTGCATTGTGATCTATCGCCCCGTCCCCGTTGCAAATTCGCTCGCGAAAAATACACACATTCAGGCCCTGTTTACACTAATAGGTCTTAGTGTTAAAATGGCATTTTAGAGCGAAAACGATCTACATCCACACTGGCGTTTCATCAAGCATTTCTAAGCAGCCCTCCTCCCACACCACCGGTGAAAACGCACATCACGTGACCTCACACACACACAGGCTCAGACACACACATTGTCATGCGCTCGACACAGTGGGTGCATGTACATAGTAATTTTAGCGAACACCTCAGACACTGTTGGCTGGTTCCTGTTGGTTGTGCATCTTTTTTACCAACCTAGTTTGTCGACGCCAATATAACGACACCGATCACTCTTGCCTATTCACGCCTATTCACGAGTCTTGCTGAAAAGGTGATTGACATGCGGTGACTTATCTTTATTCTTTATTCATTTATGATTTGGTTATGGGTAAAACAAAGACCATGCGGGTCAGGTAGTTAAAACGGTAGGCTGCAAATAATTAATTAGTTCTAAATTAATTAATTATTCATAGTTAATTCACTGCTGCCAATGACGACGATGCCATCGTCCATCGCGATGTTTCATATTCGACATCGTACGATGCCAAATTGGTGGCTATCGCCCAACCCTACTAGCTATAACAATTTAGGTTTATACAATACATAAATCAAACCGTTTTTAAGCCATATTAAACTTTAATTGTACAAAGGCCTGTCTGAAAAAAAAGATTTTAAATATTTTCTAAAAACAATAAACACTGGAGAAGGTTTGAAATATTATTTTTGACAGTATTTAGAGACGATGATGTCAATCAAATCCTGCAAACAGAGCATTTATGGGTGAGTGAAAGCAGAAACGAACTTCTCCTCTGTCTTCAGTCCTGCACAGCGCCGCTTTACAGACGCTTCGGGGAAAACTGCAGATACGATATGTGTTCTGTGTCCACAAACAAGTGTTTATGTGTTAATATGATGTGCTGAAATTTAAAAAAATGAAAGCTTAATCAGTGAATAGCTGCTGAGCGCAACGAAATATAGGCTGTATTTTATTACTTGCTCTTATCTGCTGAAACACTGTACACTTTCCTTTACTTAAGATCACCGAATAATATGAAACATCCTTAAATTATTCTCTTAAATAAAGGGGAATCACCTATTAACTGTCATATAGCCTGGGGAAAAATTAATATGTGTCAGGTCTCTCCAGAGCATTTGGGCTAAATGTTGGACGGCGATCAAAATGAGGATGTTAAAAAATACATTTCATAGCGAGTTATTGCTGGAGAACTTCTGTGGTTTATATTATGGATGGTGCGCTCACTGCGCTGGGTCTCTCTGTTAGTGGCGAGACTACTCGATGCACGATGCCCACAGTTAGTCGGCGAGTAAATGATTATAATGAATGAAATATGCAGGCCTGTGCGTGTAGACCAAGTGTGCCGCAAGCCTACGTTTGAGTGAAGGTTTCGGCCGTTAGATCGCCCCCTGGGGGCTGGCTGCAGTACAAGTCATAAAGCCCGCCTCCTCCGTGTTAATGAAGGAGACTTGAGCCCAAATAAAAAAAATATTACACTTGCAATAAAATGTCCCGAAAGATGGTTCTGGTGGATTAAGGCACTGGTTATTGTGCTGAAATAGGTGCAGATCTTCATTTGTGTAAACAGTTTGTTTTTAGCAGTAATTTAATGCTGGGCATGTCATCGTGATTGACAGCTGTGATTGACAGTTTCTCAAAGCAGCGCGTCTGAGCTTCGGCAGAAGACTGAAGTAGACTGAAATGTTATTATTCGATTTCTGTGTTATTTTACCATGACAAAATGAGTTCAGCAGTAAACTATAATTTCTGACATACATGATCCTGGTGGAACACTGTTTATTCGCTAAGTTCAGGGCTTTTTTCGGGCTTTATTAGTTTGCTGATACACGCCTAGCCACCCAGATAGCAAAACACACTTCGGGCTAGATTCTCGCCTGCCGGAGACTTATCTCTTAGAGCTCAGACTGACTAACGTTACCTCTGCTGGACCTACTCCGGATGCCTGGACTCACTACCCAATTCCAGCCCGAGTCAATCGAGCCAGATGCGGCGGCCGAGCGAGCAGGTGCTGCCGCATGCGAGCCGGAATCAGCCCGCGACGCCGCGAGTAAGTTATGCGCTGCGGCCTGGAGCTGGCGCGATTGAATATATAAAACCCTCATATTTGTTAACGTTATTACATCCATTTGTGTTGATAAGACAGCAAACGCATGCTGAGAAGTTCGGGGGGCGTAGTTGATTTTACATAAAGCGTTTGATAGGAAGCTCGACTCTGCTCATTTTCGCGGCTCCTCCTCTGGCTCCATCAGACAGTCCTTCTGCGCATGTCTGGCTCCAATTTCAGCAGTCTTTTGCGACAGTTTGTGCCCGTCAAGCAGGCATTTTGCCCTCAAGGCGTTCAATGGGAAAAAGGGCTGTCGCGTCGTCCATATTTTTTTACAGTCATTGGTGTAGACTATTCAATGCTGAATAGTAACGTGTCATTTGTTTGTTTGATATTCATCCATCAATCTATCCATTTTGTTTTGTCTCCAATCTGTCATTTTCGGTGTATAACGCTGATGAAGCGTGCTCTGAGCAAAACAAACAGTAGATGAAGCGTGTCGTGCTGCTTTTAACTGTAATTAGAGCAGCAGATCTCTCTGGTAGTGTCAGTATATTTCCAGAGAACTTCAGCAATGATATTCTCCATTCCTGACAGTGATTATTGCACACACGCTGGCTTTTGTTCATGAGTGTCAGTAACTCAGTTCTGACATATTGCATGAGAAATGAGTGACAAAAATGACAAATTCATTAAAAACATTTCTTTAATGGGGCGAGGCAGTGGCGCAGTAGGTAGTGCTGTCGCCTCACAGCAAGAAGGTCGCTGGTTCGAGCCTCGGCTCAGTTGGCGTTTCTGTGTGGAGTTTGCATGTTCTCCTTGCCTTCGTGTGGGTTTCCTCCCGGTACTCTGGTTTCCCCCACAGTCCAAAGACATGCGGTACAGGTGAATTGGGTACAGGTGAATTGTCCGTTGTGCATGAGTGTGTGTGTGTGTGAATGTGTGTATGGATGTTTCCCAGACATGGGTTGCGGCTGAAAGGGCATCCGCAGCGTAAAAACTTGCTGGATAAGTTGGCGGTTCATTCCGCTGTGGTGACCCCGGATTAATAAAGGGACTAAACCGACAAGAAAATGAATGAATGAATTTTTAAAATAAAATAAAAGAAAAGAAACTTAATTTAATTAAATTAATTTCTTTTTATTTAAATTTGAAATGAAATAAAATGGAACTAAATAAAAGTAATATATTTTTTTAATTTAAATTTAATTTTAGTTTTATTTTATTTTAAATATTTTAGATTTTTAATTTAATTCAAATTAATTAAATATTTTTATCTTTTATTCTAGATTTCACTGATGAACAGAAAGTTAACGCATGCATTGCTGTTGTTGTTTGTATTATTATTATTATAGCGTGTTCTTCGTGTTCCTGTTGTGTTTCTTGCTTTCAGGATAAGGCGTTCGGTTCAGCGGGAGAGACTGTGGTTGTGGAGGAGCTGCTGGATGGACAGGAAGTGTCTGTGAGTGTTTCCTGTTCAGACTGATGATGATGATCACATACAGACGAAGTCAAAGTGAATTCACCCTGCTGTCAGTTTCGAATATTTCCCAAATGATGTTGAACAGATTCAGGAGTGTCTCTCAGTATTTCTTCTAATATTTGTTCTTCTGGAGAAAGTCTTATTTGTTTTATTTGGGCTAGAATAAAAGCAGTTTTTAATAGTTTTAAAGCCATTTTAAGCTCAATATTATTCACCTCTTCAGCAATATTAGTGTTGGATTGTCTCCAGAATAAACCACTGTTATACAATGACTTGCCTAATTACCCTAACTTTACCCTAATTACCCTAGTGAAGCCTTTAAATGTCACTTTAAGCTGAACACTAGTGTCTTGAAGAATATCTAGTCTAATATTATGTGCTGTCATCATGGCAAATAAATAAATGAATGAATTATTAGACATTATGTTCAGAAATGCATTAAAATGCCTTCTTTAAGCAGAAATTAGGGAATATATATATTACTGAATGAATATGTGTGTTGTGTGTCAGTGTTTGTGTTTCAGTGATGGTGTGACGGTCGCACCGATGCCTCCAGCTCAGGACCACAAGCGTCTGCTGGATGGAGATATGGGGCCGAACACTGGCGGGATGGGGGCTTACTGTCCCACACCACAGGTTACCATGCTCCTACATTACAGTGCACTGCTTTCACATTGCTTTTCTGTTTAAATGCGCTTGACTGAAGTGTGTGAGCGTATCTTTTGCATCATATTCAGCTCTTATTTATCCTGCAGTTGCATGAATACAGTGACCGCGAAATACAGTGACATACGTTTAAGACAATATGCATTTAAATACAGTCTGTACATACATGTAGACAATACACATGACAAAACAAATATATGTATAATACTCAAAGATGCAGATAGACAAGGATTGTGCAAGGAAAGTTTTCTGAAATGCATTATAGACGATCTAGTTATTCATTTTATTTATTCAGAGTGATTGTCACGGTTGTTGATGTCAGCCTTCGTATCATTAAAACTGCAGCTGTTCAGATGATGTTACGCACAGTTATGAAAGGTGTGTGTGTGTGTGTGTGTGTGTGTGTGTGCAGGTTTCAGATGAACTGCTGCAGGAGATCAGCAGAAGTGTTCTTCAGAAGACTGTGGATGGTATGAGAGAGGAGGGAGCGCTGTATGTGGGTGAGTTTGACCAGCCTCCGGTTATTTCATTACAACACCTGAAGGTTTCTCTAATCTGCATCCAATTATTCTCAAATCAGCTTCCAATTAAAGTATTCTGCAACGTTTTTAAGTATTGAAAAATCGGCACCTTGACTGCAGCTCTGCGCAAGACGTTTGACCAGTGGAGAAATGGTCGTGCCCAACTGAGCCTGGTTTCTCTCCAGGTTTTTTAATTCTTCACTTTCGTCGAGTTTTTTTCTTGCCGATGTCACCACTGGCTTGCATGTTTCGGGATCTGCAGAGCTGCACATCGATGGATTTGCTCTTCAGTGTTTGGACTCTCAGTAGTGATTATTAAAGCACACTGAACTGAACTGAACTTCAACTCTGAAAACTGATCTGCACTGTTTCCATTTACTTTGATCTTCTATGTAAAGCTGCTTAGACACAATCTTAATTGTAAAAGCGCCACACAAATAAAGGTGAATTGAATTGAATTGAATTTCTAATTAATGCATTTTAAATTATTTTTAAATATTCTAAAATCAGTTTCTAAGTATTTTAAATCACAATTTCTCAGTATTATTAAGTCATTTTCTAAAATCAGTTTGTAATTAGGCAAAAATGTATGTCTATTTAAAGTTTCTACAATAAATTACCATGTCTAAAATCCATTTATAAGTGTTGGAAAATCAGTTTTAAAATCTGCTTCTAATATTTTCCAAAAGCTGCTTTTAATAAAACATACTAAAATAGTTTTTTCTAAAATTTGTTTCTTAAGTAATCTAAAATCAGGTTCTAATGATTCTAAAATCAGCTTCTGATAATCCTGAAATCAGCTTCTAATGATTCTGAAATCAGCATCTAATGATTCTAAAATCAGCTTCTAATGATTCTGAAATCAGCTTCTAATAATTCTGAAATCAGCTTCTGATAATCCTGAAATCAGCTTCTAATGATTCTGAAATCAGCATCTAATGATTCTAAAATCAGCTTATAATGATTCTGAAATCAGCTTCTAATGATTCTAAAATCAGCTTCTGATAAACCTGAAATCAGCTTCTAATGATTCTAAAATCAGCTTATAATGATTCTGAAATCAGCTTCTAATGATTCTAAAATCAGCTTCTGATAATCCTGAAATCAGCTTCTAATGATTCTGAAATCAGCATCTAATGATTATAAATTCAGCTTCTAATGATTATAAAAACAGCTTCTAATGATTCTGAAATCAGCATCTAATGATTCTGAAATCAGCTTCTGATAATCCTGAAATCAGCTTCTGATAATCCTGAAATCAGCTTCTAATGATTCTGAAATCAGCATCTAATGATTATAAATTCAGCTTCTAATGATTATAAAATCAGCTTCTAATGATTCTGAAATCAGCTTCTGATAAACCTGAAATCAGCTTCTAATGATTCTAAAATCAGCTTATAATGATTCTGAAATCAGCTTCTAATGATTCTAAAATCAGCTTCTGATAATCCTGAAATCAGCTTCTAATGATTCTGAAATCAGCATCTAATGATTATAAATTCAGCTTCTAATGATTATAAAAACAGCTTCTAATGATTCTGAAATCAGCATCTAATGATTCTGAAATCAGCTTCTGATAATCCTGAAATCAGCTTCTGATAATCCTGAAATCAGCTTCTAATGATTCTGAAATCAGCATCTAATGATTATAAATTCAGCTTCTAATGATTATAAAATCAGCTTCTAATGATTCTGAAATCAGCTTCTGATAATCCTGAAATCAGCTTCTAATGATTCCGAAATCAGCATCTAATGATTCTAAAATCAGCTTTTACTGATTCTAAAATCAGCTTCTGATAATCCTGAAATCAGCTTCTAATGATTCTAAAATCAGCTTCTATTGATTCTGAAATCTGCTTCTAATGATTCTAAAATCAGCTTCTATTGATTCTGAAATCTGCTTCTAATGATTCTAAAATCAGCTTCTATTGATTCTGAAATCTGCTTTTAATGATTCTAAAATCAGTTTCTTATTGTCCTAAAATCAGCCTCTGATGATTCTGAAATCAGCTTCAAATAATTTTAAAATCAGTTTCTAATCATTCTGAAATCAACTTTTAATTATTCTAAAATCAGCTTCTAATTATTTTAAGATCAGTTTCTAATCGTTCTAAAATCAGCCTCTAATCATTCTGAAATCAGCTTTTAATTATTCTAAAATCATCTTCTGATGATTCTAAAATCAGCTTCTAGTCATTTTAAAATAAGTTCCTAATCGTTCTTATATCAGCTTCTAATGATTCTGAAATCTGCTTCTGATGATTCTGAAATAATCTTCTTTCTCTCTCTGAGTATTTTTCATAAGTCAGGCTCTACAGGGCGATCATAAATCCATCATATTATTGTTTTTTCATACCTGATATTTGACCTAATAGTGATGATTCTGTCATTCTGATCCGGTTATGAACCTGTTTGTCTTTCTGTGGAACATTAATCATTATTGAAAGCATCCGTTTGTTCCACAGAATGTTGATTAAGCAGGATGTGAATCTGTCAATCAATCAGTCACTGATCCTGACAGCTTCTGTTCCTCCTGCAGGTGTTTTATACGCAGGGCTGATGTTGACTGCGCAGGGACCGAGGGTGCTGGAGTTCAACTGCCGCTTCGGTGACCCCGAGTGCCAGGTCAGATTATTATTTTTGTTGCTATCTTTGATCTTTATTTTAATCATAGCTCTGCTGTTGGCAAGCTGAAGCTTTTCTGTGGAAATTGATTCTAATATCGTCTGTCTTTGGCTTGTTGATCCTTGAGGCAAATTTACAGCGTATGAAATATGATCAGAAAATAATAGAGGTCTGAGTTAATGATATGGTGTTCAGATAAAAACACTCCTGGAAAGAGAACATGTGCACCTTTGATCATTCACAGGGATTGAACTGAACTGAATCAACATATAATAATAATGATGATGATGATGTGGTTTTGTTTAGAGCGGCTTTTCTCAGCTTTTTCTGCCGAATTAAAAAACAATAATAGTGTTTCGCTACAATTATAGTTATTGTATGTATGTATGCATAATAATAATAATAATAATAATAATAAGGCTTAAGGTGGTGCAGTGGGTAGCACATTCACCTCACAGCAAGAAGGTCCCTGGTTTTAGCCTCGGCTGGATCAGTTGGTGTTTCTGTGTGGAGTTTGCATGTTCTCCCCGTGTTCGCGTGGATTTCCTTCGGGTGCTCCGGTTTTCCCCACAGTCCAAACACATGCGCTATAGGGGAATTGAGAAGTCTAAATTATCTGTAGTGTGTGTGTGTGTGTGTGTGTGTGTGTGTGTGTGTGTGTGTGTGTGTGAATGGATGTATTTGGGTGTTTCCCATTGATGGGTTGCAGCTGGAAGGTTATCCGCTGTGTAAAACAGATGCTAGATAAGTTGGCGGTTTATTCCGCTGTGGCGACCCCAGATTAGTAAAGGGACTAACCCAAAAAGAAAATGAAGGAATATTGATAATAATAATAATATACAATAATAATAATAATAATAATAATAATAATAATGTGTTTTATTTAGAGCTGCTTACAGTTTGATTTATTTTCAATTATTTTAGTGTTGCTTTGAAATAATAATTCTATATTATTATTATTATTATTACTATTATTATTATTGTTGTTGTTGTTATTGTATATTATTATTATTGTTGTTATTGTTATTATTATCATTATTATTATTGTATATTATTATTATTATTATTTTTATTATTATTACTAATATTATTAATAATACTACTACTATTATTATTATTATTATTATTATTATTATTGTTGTTATTGTTATTATTATCATTATTATTATTGTATATTATTATTATTATTATTATTATTACTAATATTATTATTAATAATACTACTACTATTATTATTATTATTATTATTATTATTATTGCTGTTGTTGTTATTGTATATTATTATTATTGTTGTTATTGTTATTATTATCATTATTATTATTGTATATTATTATTATTATTGTTACTATTATTATTATTATTTTTATTATTATTATTACTAAAATTATTATTAATACTACTACTATTATTATTATTATTATTTTTATTATTATTATTACTATTATTATTATTGTTATTATAGTTATTGTATATTCCTTTTATTGTTGTTATTGTTATTATTATCATTATTATTATTGTATATTATTATTAATATTAGGCGAGGCAGTGGCGCAGTAGGTAGGGCTGTAGCTTCACAGCAAGATGGTTGCTGGTTCAAACCTTGGCTCAGTTGGTGTTTCTGTGTGGAGTTTGCATGTTCTCCCTGCCTTCGCGTGGGTTTCCGCCGGGTACTCCGGTTTCCCCCACAGTCCAAACACATGCGGTACAGGTGAATTGGGTAGGCTAAATTGTCCGTAGTGTGTGTTTGTGGATGTTTCCCAGATATGGGTTGCGGCTGGAAGGGCATCCGCTGCGTAAAAACTTGCTGGATAAGTTGGCGGTTCATTCCGCTGTGGCGACCCCGAATTAATAAAGGGACTAAGCCGACAAAAAATTAATAAATGAATTATTATTATTGTTATATATATTATTATTGTTATTAATATATAGTTATTACTGTATGTTATTATTATTATTATTGTTATTAATATTATATATTGTTAAGATTAATATTATATAATAATTATTATTATTATTATTATTGTTGATATTATATATTGTTATTTTTTTATTGTTATTGTTATTCATATTATTATTATTATTATTATTGTTATTAATATTATATATTATTATTATTATTATATTATTATTATTATTTATTATTATTATTATTATTATTGTTGTTTGTTGATATTATTATTGTTGTTGTTATTATTATTTATATTATTATTATTGTTGTTGTTGTTTGTTTGTTGTTGTTGTTATTATTATTATTGTTATTATTATTTATATTATTATTATTATATTTGTTGTTGTTTATTATTGTTTTTTATTGTTTGTTATTTTTATTATATATTATTATTGTTTATAATTAATATTAATATTATTATTATTATCATCATCATAATCATTATTATAATATTAATTATGGTAATTACAATAATGATGACAGTATATATGTGTGGGGGTGTGTGTGTTAATGGAGAGGTTTGCTCAATGTGTGTTGGGACATTAGTCTTTGTGATTGTGTGTGTGTGTGTTGTGGGGATGTGTGTGTGGGGGGGGGGGGGGGGGGGGGGATTTTGTTCAGTGTGCCTTTTGGGGGGAGGGAGTGGGGATGTTGATCAATTTGTGTATAGAGATTCTGGTCAGTGTGTGTCGTGGGGACCTCATGCTTAGTTCAGACTGCAGGATTATCAAAGTAGTGGCGTCACAGATGTTTTCACACTGCATGACTATCTAGGCTAGCGTTTTGTCGCTGCTGTGTTTACACCAGGGATGGGCAAACTTAATCCTGAAGGGCCGGTGTCCTGCATAGTTTAGCTCCAACACTGATCAAAAACACCTGAACATGCTAATCAGTAGGTGCGTCCCAAATCGCATACTTATGCACTATTCTACAGCATTTTGTAGTATAATAGTGTAAGTAGTGCGTTCACACTGAAAACTCAAAATATTAAGTGCACTTTAATTACCCGGATGATGCACTCATTCAGCCGCTAAAATGAAGTGTGTAATGATGGTCACTTCATGCACTTAACGACCGCAGGTTTGCTTACGTAGCGGAAGGGGCGGAGCTATCGGACGCACATGTTGAATAACTTTATTTATTTTGGATGGTGAAAGCAAAATTCTCCTATGAGAGTGATTATAGCGTCTCCCGATGGTGAATGCAGCAATACTCACGGCAGGTATTATTTGATAATTCGGTCGTTTGTTTCACTGATTCGGCAACCGTCAAACGTCATCAGGGAAACGGTTTGAATTTCCGCTTAGTAAAAAAACATTAGTGTGCCATTTGGGACGACACTACATACATATACTATACTGTTGAGTGTGTAAGTGCATAAGTACATGGTGCATGAGTGTATAGTGTGCCATTTGGGACGCAGCTAGTGTCTTCATGATCACTAGAAATGTATAAGCAGGTGTGTTTGATTGTGTGTTGAGGACTGAGTTTGCACACCCCTCGTTTACACTGTAGGAGGGATTGGAGACGGGGGTTTCACACTGCATGACTTCACAATAGGAAGAATCGCCAACAACTTTGTCTTGATCCACAAACTACATCTCGCAACCAAACACACAAGAAGTGACAAGAAAACAACACGAGGTCATGCAGTATATCTTCTGTTATTAACTACATCATGAGAAAGAAGCCTAGTGAGGTAGCACATGTACTTATTTTGATCAAACCCTTCTCTGTCTTGACCCGGTTGTGGTGTTGCTCAGATGGCTCGTCAAACAGACTTGGTGCTCCTGACAAATTTACACTAGCTTTTCCTCCATTTTTTGGGTCCAAAAAAAACTGAAAATGAGTGCTTTAACTTCTCCCCCATCCTCCTGCTGGCCTGCAGATACCCACACTAGTGGATGCTGCTCTCTCGTTGGCTGTAGGCGATCGCTGATGTTATTTTCAGTCAGAACTCATTTCACACTGCATGATTTGAGTCGCCGACAGATCCACATATTAAGCATGTCAAATTCCTCACGGGTGTCAGCGACTCATTTGCGATTCTCTCAGATTGTATCTTTGATAGTTCACACTGTGTGATTGTCACTCACGTGAGCCAGCACTGATTGTGTTTGTGTGTATGTGCTGATGTGTGTGTGTGTGTCTCCTTCAGGTGCTGCTCCCGCTGCTGCAGTCAGACCTGTATGAGGTGTGTATGCAGACGCTGCGCTGTGAGCTGGACTCTGCTTCAGTGCAGTGGCTGCAGGACTGTGCTGCGGTGACTGTGGTGATGGCCAGCGGAGGATACCCAAATGCTTACAGAAAGGGTCTGGAGATAAGCGGTGCGTCTCAGAACTTTATCTGGAGTCAGTCATGTATAGACAAGGGCACTGTGTTTCCGTCTTGGACATTGTAATTTTAATATTTATTTTTTCTGATTAAAAATAAAAATAAGGTTGATATTTTGTGAGACTCGACACTGACTTTGACAGCAGAATTAATGTGATAGTACTAGATAATAACAGTAAGAATCTTTCATTTCTTCAGGTTTGTCTCAGGCGTCAGAGATGGGCGTTCAGGTGTTTCACGCTGGCACTGCTCTTAAAGAAGGGGGCGGAGTCATCACAAGCGGTGGGCGTGTCCTGACGGTCACTGCAGTCCGGCCCACTCTGGAGAGTGCTTTACAGATCGCTAACGAAGGAGTGGCAGCGATCAGCTTTCCTGATGCGGTTTACCGGAGAGACATCGGCCACCGCGCCATCACATACCTCACACACACCAGGTCTGAACACACCAGCTGAACACACTTGAGGATCTGTACTAATCAATTCCTGTTATTTATATGTTAACTTTATACGTGTCTAATAAACAAACTCAGAATTATAATATTGTTTTCTTTTATTAGTGTTGTCTGCAAGTCAAACACTATCAGTTATAATAGTCTCTTCTCATCACTATAATTAGTAACTTAAGGTCAGCATATAACCCAGCTCTCCCTAGCAACCACTAATAACATCCTAGTAACAAGACAGAACACACCCAGAACCCCCTAGTAACCACCTAGCAACCACTGAAAACATCCTAGTATCCCCTAGTAACCACCTATCAGCCAGTCTTAACATCCTAGTAACAACATTGAACACACCCAGAATCCCCTAGTAACCACCTAGCAGCTCCTCATAATGTCATAGTAACTACACAGAACATGCCCAGAACCCCACATGGTAACTACCTAGCAACCACTAATAACATCTTAGTAACAACACAGAACCCACTCAGAATCCCCTAATAACCATCTAGCAAACACTCATAACATCCTAGCATCAACCCAGAACACACCCAGAATCCCCTAGTAACCACCTAGCAACCACTCTGAACTTCCTAGTAACAACCCAGAACACACCCAGAATCCCCCAGTAACCACCTAGCAACCACTCTTAACATCCTAGTAACAACCCAGAACACACCCAGAATCCCCTAGTAACCACCTAGCAACCACTCATAATGTCACAGTAACTACACAGAAAGCGCCCAGAACCCCACATGGTAAGCACCTAGCAACCACTAATAACATCTTAGTAACACAGAACCCACTCAGAATCCCCTGGCAACCACTCTTAACATCCTAGTAACAGCCCAGAACACACCCAGAATCCCCTAGTAACCACCTATTAACAACCCAGAACACACCCAGAATCCCCCAGTAACCACCTAGCAACCACTCTTAACATCCTAGTAACAACCCAGAACACACCCAGAATCCCCTAGTAACCACCTAGCAACCACTCATAATGTCACAGTAACTACACAGAAAGCGCCCAGAACCCCACATGGTAAGCACCTAGCAACCACTAATAACATCTTAGTAACACAGAACCCACTCAGAATCCCCTGGCAACCACTCTTAACATCCTAGTAACAACCCAGAGCACACCCAGAATCCCCTAGTAAGCACCTAGTAACCACTCATACCATTCTAGTAACAACCCAAAACACACCCAGAATCCCCCAGTAACCAATTAGCAACCCCTCAAAATGTCATAGTAACTACACAGAACACGCCAGGAAACTCGCATGGTAACCACCTAGCAACCACTCATAGCATCATAGTAACAACACTGAACACAACCATCACCCCCTAGTGACCACTGATAACGTTCTAGTAACAATATAGAACTACTACTCAAAATCCCCTAGTAACCATCTAGCAACCACTCATACCATCCTAGTAACAACACGGAACCCACCCAGAATCCCCTAGCAACCACTCGTAGCCAACGGCGTCGCAGACGGGGTGGTGATCAGGGGTGTCCACACGTCCCCAACCCCCCACCCCCGCTCTTCAGTTTGTGATAGCTAGCAGCCCCCCTCCGCCACCCAGAATATACTGTGATGTCCACTTCTCAGGGCACTCATGGTCAAATAGAACAAACCTCTGAAGCGTTGAGAGAAACATATACAATATGCAGAGCAGGGGGGCGAAGATTGAGAGCCACTGCTTTACCATGCTTTACCTAAACCCTTAGAGGACTTCTAGAAGTCTCCATAATCCTGGACCAGGTCGTATCCTGAGCAGATGCTGTGGTGGTTATGGAGGAGTGGAGAGCAATAAGACTGATTCCTGAAAGACCCCAGTGACAGACGAGTCTCTGTATTGATCCCGTAGGCCAGCCTAGAGAAATAAAGATCAATTGAAATTAGTGTGTGTTGTTGATCTGGATCCACCGATGTGTGTGTGTGTGTGTGTGTGTGTGTGTGTGTGTGTGTGTGTGTGTGTGTGTGTGTGTGTGTGTTTTCTAACTGTTGTGTTTGTTCCCTAGAGGATTGACGTATAAGGACAGTGGTGTGGACATCGCTGCGGGAAACAGACTAGTAGACATCATCAAACCTTTAGCCAAGGCAACATCTCGTCCAGGTACAGCACGTCCACACAAACTCATACAAACACATCACCACCGTTACGCACTGCTGACGTTCACATTTTTATCAAAACAAATTTCTGATCCTGTTCGCTGATGATTGACGTTTCTGTTTATCTGCGAAACCTTGAAGTTGTTTGAAGTCGTTTCTGACGGTGGGATTCAGGTTTAAGAGCTTAAGCTTCTTTAACGACATCAATCATTAAGCTGTCGATTTTCCAGCCCATAATTTCAGCCTGTCACGCTGAGACAGCGGCAAACAGACAACATCACATCTAGAGGCATGTACTCCCTAACCTTTATGGAATGAGAGCGGAGTTAAATGGATTAAGCAGAACGATCTCAGGAAACTTAAAAGCATAGTTCACACTAAAGTTTATATTTCTTGTTAAACTACTCGCCCTCAGGACAGCCACCATGTACAGTAGCTGCCTTTATTCTTCAGGAGAACAGTTTATGAATGAAAGTTTCTCAGTTAAGGCAGGTGAAGATTTCTCGAGAAATGATTGTGGAGTTCCCCAGGGCTCCCTTTCATCTAATGATTCTAAAATCAGCATCTAATGATTTTAATATCAGATTCTGATGATTCTAAAATTAGATTCTAATGATTCTGAAATCAGTTTCTAATGATTTTAATATCAGTTTCTGATGATTCTAAAATCAGATTCTAATGATTCCAAAATCAGCTTCTAATGATTCTAAAATCAGATTCTAATGATTCCAAAATCAGCTTCTAATGATTCTAAAATCAGATTCTGATGATTCTAATATCAGATTCTAATGATTCTGAAATCAGATTCTGATGATTCTAATATCAGATTCTAATGATTCTAAAATCAGCTTCTAATGATTCTAAAATCAGATTCTGATGATTCTAAAATCAGATTCTAATGATTCTAATATAAGATTCTATTGATTCTAAAATCAGATTCTAATGATTATAAAGTCAGCTTCTAATGATTCTAAAATCAGATTCTGATGATTCTAATATCAGATTCTGATTATTCTAAAATCAGATTCTAATGATTCTAATATAAGATTCTATTGATTCTAAAATCAGATTCTAATGATACTTAAATCAGCTTCTAATGAGTCAAATATCAGCTTCTAATCCTAAAATCAGGTCTATTGATTCTAAAATTAGCATCTAACAATTCTAAAATCAGCTTTTAATCATTCTTAAATCAGCTTCTAGTGATTCTAAAATCATGTTAGAGCCCAGGGCTCTGCTATTATTTTATGTTTTTATGTCTCCACTTGGGTTCATTTATTAATATATATATATTTTAAATACTTTATGTCAATGAAGAGTCCTTGTAAAATGTGTGCGTGTGTGTGTGTGTGTGTGTGTGTGTGTGTGTGTGTGTGTGTGTGTGTTCAGGATGTAATGCTGATCTCGGTGGTTTTGCGGGGCTCTTTGATCTGAAGGCTGCAGGATTCACCGACCCCATATTGGTGTCAGGGACTGATGGAGTCGGCACGAAGCTGAAGGTATCGTGAACTTTTCATACACTGCAGTGACCGTTTCATCACCATCATCATGGTGTGTGTGTGTGTGTGTGTGTGTGTTTTTGTATGTGTGTGTAGATTGCACAGGAGTGTGGTGTTCACAGCACTCTGGGTCAGGATCTGGTGGCCATGTGTGTGAATGATGTCCTCGCTCAGGGAGCCGAGCCGCTCTTCTTCCTGGATTATTTCTCCTGCGGTCGGCTGGATGTCGACGTTGCGGCTTCGGTCATCGGCGGCATCGCAGACGCCTGTCAGATGGCTGGATGTGCTCTGTTAGGTCTGTGACACTCACAAATCAACAGCAGAATTTCTGCTTCACTGTTGTTCTCTGCATAGCATAGCGTCTCATATGTAGAGTTCAGAAACTGTTGACTTTGGTGCCACCGGTGGCCATACAGTGAACTGCAGCTAATAATTTATCACTCTAATTTATCTTCAAGATCACAAGTTTTTTTTGGTAAAACTTTAGTTTAGCTCATAATCAATGGAATTAATAAACCATTTACGAACATTACTAGCCTAATAATCTACTAATTAGTTTAGGTGCAGGGGGAAAGAAAATAGAGTCTCTACAGTGGAAAAATCATTACACATCCCCATGAAACCCAATGTGTGTGTGTGTGTGTGCAGGAGGTGAGACGGCGGAGATGCCGGGTGTGTATCCTCCAGGAGAGTATGATCTGGCTGGGTTCTGTGTGGGAGCAGTGGAGCGCTCCGCTCTTCTGCCCAGACTGAAGGACATCTCAGAGGGAGATCTGCTGCTGGGCGTGTCCTCCTCTGGCATACACAGCAACGGCTTCAGTCTAGTGCGCACGATCCTAGAGCGCAGCGGCCTAAACATCAGCTCACCTGCGCCGTTCGGCCGTCCTGGACAGACTATCGGTACGAGAGAGTGTGTGTGTGTGTGTGTGTGTGTTTTTCATACATCACCTGAATGGGTAGTTCACGCTAAAATGAAAATTCTCTCATTTCTTTCTCATGAAACCTGTAGCCATTGACCTCAATATTATTTTTTTTCAACTATGGAAGTCAATGGCTGCCAGTCATATAGGTTTTATCAAAATATCTGCTCAGTCAGAACAATTGGAGGGAGACGTCTTCAACACGCTGAGAATATATATTGTTTTATCAATTCTCAACGACTCATAATCAATTCTTTATGGAATTGACTCAATTCCAAACGCTTCAGAATAGATTGTTTTTGGAATCGACTCTTGATTCTGAACGCCTCTGAATCAATTTTTTTGTCATCGACTCTCTATTCCTTTGATTCTTTTTTTTTTTTTTAGAATTTTTTTTAGACCTAGAAAACCATTATATTTTGTAATCGACTCTTGAGTTCTCAACACCGCAGAATCAATTCTTTTAGGAAATGACTCTTGATTCTTAATGCTTTAGAATCAAGTCTTATTCTTTTTGGAATAAACTTTCAATGCTCAACATCAAATAATCAATTGTTTTTGGAAATGACTCCTGATTCTCAACATCTCAGAATCAGTTCTATATGGAATAAACTTTTAATGCTCAACACCACAGAATCAGTTTTTTTGGAATCAACTCCCGATTCTCAACCCCTCTGAATTAAATTTTTTTATCAACTCTCAATGCTCAAATCAATCATTTGTTAGAATCAACTCTTAATCCTCAAGGCCTTTTTTTGGAATCGACTCTTGATTCTTAACCCCTCAGAATCAATACTTTACAGAATCGACTCTCGAATTCTCAACACCTCAGAATCAATACTTTACAGAATCGACTCTCGAATCCTCAACACCTCAGAATCAATACTTTACAGAATCGACTCTTGATTCTTAACGCCTCAGAATCAATACTTTACGGAATCAACTCTCGAATTCTCAACACCTCAGAATCAATACTTTACGAAATCGTCACTCAAATTCTTAACACCTCAGAATCAATACTTTACAGAATCGACTCTCGAATTCTCAACACCTCAGAATCAATACTTTACAGAATCGACTCTTGATTCTTAACGCCTCAGAATCAATACTTTACAGAATCGACTCTCGAATCCTCAACACCTCAGAATCAATACTTTACAGAATCGACTCTTGATTCTTAACGCCTCAGAATCAATACTTTACGGAATCAACTCTCGAATTCTCAACACCTCAGAATCAATACTTTACGAAATCGTCACTCAAATTCTTAACACCTCAGAATCAATACTTTACAGAATCGACTCTCGAATTCTCAACACCTCAGAATCAATACTTTACAGAATCGACTCTCGATTCTCAACGCCTCAGAATCAATACTTTACAGAATCGTCACTCGAATTCTTAACGCCTCAGAATCAATACTTTACGAAATCGTCTCTCGAATTCTTAACGCCTCAGAATCAATACTTTATGAAATTGTCTCTCGAATTCTTAACGCCTCAGAATCAATACTTTATGAAATCGTCTCTCGAATTCTTAACGCCTCAGAATCAATACTTTACGAAATTGTCTCTCAATTCTTAACGCCTCAGAATCAATACTTTATGAAATCGTCTCTCGAATTCTTAACGCCTCAGAATCAATACTTTACAGAATCGACTCTCAAATTCTTAACGCCTCTGAATCAATACTTTACGAAATCGTCTCTCGATTCTTAACGCCTCAGAATCAATACTTTACGAAATTGTCTCTCGAATTCTTAACGCCTCAGAATCAATACTTTACAGAATCGACTCTCAAATTCTTAACGCCTCTGAATCAATACTTTACGAAATCGTCTCTCGATTCTTAACGCCTCAGAATCAATACTTTACGAAATTGTCTCTCGAATTCTTAACGCCTCAGAATCAATACTTTACGAAATCGTCTCTCGATTCTTAACGCCTCAGAATCAATACTTTACGAAATTGTCTCTCGATTCTTAACGCCTCAGAATCAATACTTTACGAAATTGTCTCTCGAATTCTTAACGCCTCAGAATCAATACTTTACGAAATCGACTCTCAATTCTCAACACCTCAGAATCAATACTTTACATAATCGACTCTCGATTCTCAACGCCTTAGAATCAATTCTTTGCGTAATCGACTCTCAACTCTCAGTTCTTTACGGAATCGACTCTAGATTCTGAACGCCTCCGAATCAATTTCCTTGTGTAATCGACTCTCGATTCTCAATTCTTTACAGAATCGGCTCTCGATTTTCAACGCCTTAGAATCAATTCTTTATGGAATCGACTCTCTATTGTCAGTGCCCCAGAGTCTTTTTTTTTTTCCCCGATCGTCCCTTTTGCAGTGTGGATTATTTAAAAAAAATGTATAATCAAATCCAGTGTAACGTCTGGTTGTCCTCTGTGTGTATTTAGGAGATGTTCTTCTGACTCCCACTAAGATCTACAGCCGTGTCCTCCAGCCTGTGCTGCGCAGTGGAGCCGTGAAAGCGTTCGCTCACATCACCGGTGGAGGACTGCTGGAGAACATCCCTCGAGTCCTGCCTGCGGATCTGACTGCGGATCTGGGTGAGCAGAGCGACACATCCTATGTGCAGTAGTTGATGTATAATGAAAATATGTATCCTGTCACAATATTTCAACATTTTTATTTTACATTAACCCATACATGCCTCATTTCACAGAGTATTCTGGAGTATTCTTGCTTTCATGAGATAATATCTGCAATTTTTTCATTTTTTGTCTCATATTATAGTTTTTATATATTATTAAAATATATTTTTAAATTCTTACTCTATTTTATTCATAGTTCTGTTTTATTATTTCAAGTTATTTATGTTTTATAAATTGTCATTTGGTTTGAGTTATATATTGGCTAACGTATATCTTTGTGTGTGCGTGTGTGCGTGTGTGCGTGCGTGTGTGTGTGCGTGCGTGCGTGTGTGTGTGTGTGTGTGTGTGTGTGTGTGTGTGTGTGTGTGTGTGTGTGTGTGTGTGTGTGTGTGTGTGTGTGTGTGTGTGTGTGTGTGTGTGTGTGTGTGTGTGTGTGTGTGTGTGTGTGTGTGTGTGTGTGTGTGTGTGTGTGTGTCAGACGCCTGCCGCTGGCGTATCCCTCCGGTGTTCTCGTGGCTCCAGCAGCAGGGTGGTGTGTGTGAGCAGGAGTTCTGCCGCACCTTTAACTGTGGTCTGGGTGCGGTGCTGGTGGTCAGTAAATCAGACGCTCAGAGGGTCCTGCGGCTCCTGCAGGCCCACGAAGAGAGCTGGATCATTGGCTCCCTCACACACAGACACCCTGGTCAGACATATACAACACTACACTACATTACAACACTATACAACCCTGCACTACACTACATGACACCACTACACAACACTACACTACATGATACGACACGAAACATCAATACAACACTACTACACTACATCATTACACTACACTACACAACACTACTCCTGCAGGCCCACGAGAAAAGCTGTATCATCGGCTCCCTCCGGTCAGACATACACAACAACACACTACACACAAACATTCATAATGGCTAATAAATACATGCAATTCGTGCAACATCATGGCAACAAAAAATCTGCACAAAAGGCTTTTCTTATTGTTTCAAGTCCAAATATCTGAAAAAAAATGATTAAAATATATATATATATATATATATATATCTGGCTTGAATAGTGTTATTGTGTGTGTGTTTGTAAAGGAGCAGAGTCTGTGGTGGTTAGAAACCTGGAGCGGAGTCTTCGGGCTGGGCCAGACTGCTCTCCGGACACCGGCGTGCTGCGGAACGGATCAGCAGCAGCGGATCAGAACTCACGGCGCAGGACCAGAGTCGCTGTGCTCATCTCTGGAAGCGGTATGTGTTTTAAATCACACACACACACACTGGTCAATATCCCAATACACACACACACACTCTGACCAACATACACACCATTTGATGGTTATTATTATGATGATGAGGATGGTTAAGATGAAGATGCCAATGATATTTATGATAAAGATGAAGATGACTATTATGATGTTGATGATGATGGTGATGAAGATGATGATGATGATAGTAATGGCGATGATGGTAATGAAGATGATTATGATGATGATGAAGATACTTATGATGATGAGAATGGTGAAGACAGTTATGATGATGAAGATGGCTTTTATGATGATGATGATGGTGATGAAGATGATTATGATGATGATGAAGATACTTATGATGAGAATGGTGAAGATAGTTATGATGATGAAGATGGCTTTAATGATGATGATGATGAAGATGATTATGGTGATGATGAAGATGGTTATTATGATGTGGAAGATGATGACGAAGATGGCTATTATGATGATGAGGGTGATGATGATTATGATAATGATAGTTAATATGATGAAGATGATTAAGATGATGATGATAGAGTGATGATGATGATGAAGATATAATGATGATGAGGATGCTGAAGTTAGTTATGATGATGATGATGATGATGATGAGAATGATGATAGGATAATGAAAATGGTTTATTATGATGATGTTGAAGATGATGAAGATGGTGAAGATAGTTATGATGATGAAGAAATTATGATAATGAAGATGGTTTATTATGATGATGATGATGGTTAAGATGAAGATGCCTATTATGACAGTGATGATGATGATGACTATTATGATGATGAGGATGATGAAGATGATAGTGAAGACTGTTATGATGATGATGATGGGTGTTATGAGGATGATGATGATGACGATGATGAAGAGTTATGATTATGATGAAGATGATGATTGTGATGATGATGAAGATGCCGATGATATTTATGATGAAGATGACTATTATGATGTTGATGATGATGATGATGATGAAGATAGTAATGGTGATGATGGTGATGAAGATGATTATGATGATGAAGATACTTATGATGATGAGAACGGTGAAGATAGTTATGATGATGAAGATGGCTTTTATGATGATGATGATGATGATGGCTTTTATGATGATGATGGTGATGAAGATGATTATGGTGATGATGAAGATGGTTATTATTATCATGTGGAAGATGATGATGATAGAGTGATAATGATGATGAAGATATGATGATGAGGAGGATGCTGAAGTTAGTTATGATGATGATGATGATGATGAGAATGATGATAGGATAATGAAAATGGTTTATTATGATGATGATGAAGATGATGAAGATGGTGAAGATAGTTATGATGATGATGATGATGGCTTTAATGATGATGATGGTGATGAAGATGATTATGGTGATGATGAAGATGGTTATTATTATGATGTGGAAGATGATGACGAAGATGGCTATTATGTAAATGAGGGTGATGATGATTATGATAATGATAGTTAATATGATGAAGATGATTAAGATGATGATAGAGTGATGATGAGGATGAGGATGCTGAAGTTAGTTATGATGATGATGATAATGAAAATGATGATAGGATAATAAAGATGGTTTATTATGATGATGATGATGATAATGATGAAGGTTTGTACTGTTGTGTCTGACAGGAACGAATCTGCAGGCTCTGATGGATCAGGCCAGGAAGCCGTCGAGCTCTGCTGAGATTGTGCTGGTGATCTCCAACAGGCCGGGGGTGATGGGGCTGAAGAGAGCAGCGCTGGCCGGCATTCAGACACGGGTCACTAATACTGCTCAAATCCTCAGCATAGAAAAACTAGACCAATTAATCACAGCCAAAATAAACGTTTGTTCAGAGATGAATAAAAACGTGTTTAATAGTGAAAATATTCTTTTTATTTCTGTTTTCCAGATGATATGTTTATTGTTCAATGCTTCTGTCTTAATTTTCTTGTATTTTACTAATAATGAACAGTGTGTATTTTGAGGGTTTGTCCCCAAAAGCAGTGTTTGTCTTGATTCGGTGCTCATTTGTTGATGTGTTTGTGTGTGTCTGTGTCTGTGTCTGTGTCTCTGCCAGGTTGTGGATCATAAGCTGTACGGCAGCAGAGCAGAGTTTGACGGCACCATTGATAAAGTTCTGGAGGAGTTCAGTGTGGAGCTGGTGTGTCTGGCGGGATTCATGCGCATCCTCACCGGACCCTTCGTACGCAAGTGGAGCGGTGAGGTTCTCAACACTCTCAGACGGCACCAACATCCCATAATAATTTACTCTCTAACTGATGATGTCACTTCCTGCTGGACCTTAATTTTAACTAAAACGAAAATGTTTAATGGCGCCTCCCGATGGTGAACACAGTTAAATTCATGATAGCTGCTGCTGTTAGTTTGGTGTTTATTCCCTTGATCTGGTGACCGTAACATCAGCGTTCCATTTGGGATGACAATAAACTCCACACTACATGGTTTAGTGCAAACTTGTTTCTGGAGGGCCGGTGTCCTGCAGATTTTACCTCCAACCCTAATCAAACACACCTGAACAAGCTAATCAAGATCTTACTAGGTATACTTGAAACATCCAGGCAGGTGTGTTGAGGCAAGATGGAGCTAAACCCTGCAGGGACACCGGCACTCCAGGACCAGGATTGGTGACCCCTGGTTTAGTGTAAAAGTTTGCAAGTTTGTCATTTGGGATGTAACACTTGTGTGTTAATATAGCCATAACGGTGTGTGCGCGTGTGTGTGCGCGCGCTCTCTGACAATGTTTTTCTGCTGTTTTCAGGGAAGATGTTGAACATTCATCCATCTCTGCTGCCGTCTTTTAAGGGAGTGAACGCTCAGAAACAGGCTCTTCAGGCCGGAGTCAGAGTGACTGGATGCTCTGTGCACTTTGTGGCGGTACGATTTATTATAACACACACTGTCTCAACATTGCACATCACAACATTTACATTCACATGACTGCAGAATCCTTGATCTGGAATTGTAGGTACAGTTAATGCATTTTCCATTCATTTCCTCTCAACTGGATTGATCTGCAACACATGTATAATTTACAGTGAACTGAATCCATTATTAATGTACAATGTTTAAATGTTATTGGGAATATTTCACTCTGGTAGTAATTGTTGTGTAAATTATTGTTAAACTTTGTTTAACCAGTAACAGTGTTGACATTTGTGCATTTTGTGCTTTAGTTCAAGATGCTAACCTCAGTCCAGACTCCTCATGGCGCGTCTGAAGCACAACTCTGTGTATTTCCATCTGATTATTGTTTTTAAAGGGTGAATGAGAGATTCACTGAAATATCACAGTAATATAGTTGACATTCAACATCATTCATCTTGATCATAGTACAGTGTACAGCAGAAGTGTACACACACTGTAAAAAAGGCTCATAACCCTTTAAAGAAGTCCGCTGTTAATTTGACTAAACTTGTTCTCCTTTAGGTAAGTGAGGATGATCACGTGTGTTTCTGTTCTGCTTAATAAGACCGAGATTGTTTGAGAAATTGTTCTAACTCTTCTTGAAAGTCAAGTTTACACAGTAAGATTATTCTGCCTCTGGAAAAGCTCAGATGATGATGTCAGGGTTTTGGAAGTTTCTGATTGGCTGATTGACAACATTTGAGTTAATGTGAGGCACAACTGTAGAATAGTATTGAAGGAAAAGCTCAAACACACTGCTTCCTTGTGTGACAACATGGGAAAATCAACAACAAAGCAGCCAGATTACAGTTAGCTGAATGACTCTGGGAAAAGACTGATGTGTGGAGACATGTCCTGTGCTCTGATGGAGCTGAGATTGAACTGTTTGGCCATAATGAGCAGAGTTACATTTGGAGGACAGAGGGGAACAAGCCTAGAAACACCATCCCAACTGTGCAGTATGGGGGCGGCAGCATCATGTTGTGGGGCTGTTTTGCTGCAGGAGGGACTGGTCCACTTCACAGCATAGATGGCATCATGAAGACAGAACATCATGGAGAAATACTGAAGCAACATCTCAACACATCAGCCAGGACATTACAACATGGCCACAAATGGCTCTTCCAGACAGACCATGACCCTAAACACACTGCCAAATTAGTCAAATGTGCTTTAAGGACAGCAGAGTGAATGGTTTGGAGTGGCCATCACAAAGCCCTGATCTCAATCCTGTAGAGAATGTGTGGGCAGAGTTGAAAAAGCTTGTGTGAGCAAATCTGACTCAGTTACAGCAGTTCTGTCAGGAGCAATGGGCCAATATTGCATTAAACTACTGTAAGAAGCTTGTGCAAGGAGACCCAAAACATTTGACCAAAGTTATACAGTTTAAAAGCAAAGCTTAAAAAAATACCAAGGAAATGTGTGTAAACTTCTGACTGTCTAGAAATTAATAAAAAAATCTAAAAAAAAAATGCTCTCATTCTGGCATTCAGCAAATGTAAATGATTTAGGTAATCCTGATGGACCTAAAACAGTAAATGTTTAGGATCATTTACTATCAGACATTTTATAAAAAATAGTTATGTTCCTTTTTTTAGTGTATGTGAACTTCTGCTTTCAACTTTATATAAATAAAAAGTACTTTGTATGTTTTAGTTCCAAAATTATGGTTACAGCTTTATTATTTACTAATTTTTCTGAATCAACAATAAAGCAATGGTAAATGTACTATTTTATTCTCACAGATATCATTTTAAATGCATCTTTACCCACATGAAAGATGAAAGAATGCTATAGTAATGCATAATAAATATTGCAATGTTTTTGAAATATACTATAGTCAAGTACTTGAATCTGTTTAGGTGATTCTGCAGTAGCTATGATATAGCTATAGTATCTGTTGTGCGGTAATTCTATAGTTGCTATGGTAACAATAGCTATATTAAAAACTGTTGTTGTAATTCTAGAGTTGCTATGGTAACACAACAGCTTTAGTAATTGATCTGTTGTAGTGATTCTGTAGTTGCTATGGTAACACAACAACTACTGCAATTAATTTATTGTGGTGACTCTACAGTTGCTATGGTAACACAACAACTATAGTAATATAAACAAATGAACTAACACTGCAGTTTTCTACAACAATATGGTTTCTTATACCACAATACACCACAGTTTACTGTAGTAAAAACTAAAGTATACTATAGTATGTTGGAGCATTCATTAACAAATGAAAGTTATAAATATTTTAATATACACTGTATAATACACTTTACTATTCTGTCATCCAAAAGCACCAGAATTTGCTGTAAATTTATATAGTGTTTTTCTCAGATGGTTACATCTCACTAGTTTTTTTTACCCCCTCAAAGATTGCGAGTTTTATAAGTCGGAATTATAATTATGAAATATAAATAACACTGACTGCCAGTGTGTGTGTGTGTGTGTGTGTGTGTGTGTGTTGGATTGACAGGAGGATGTGGACGCCGGAGCCATTGTGGTCCAGGAGGCGGTTCCTGTGCTGGTGACTGACAGCGAGGAGAGCCTATCAGAGCGCATCAGAGAGGCGGAGCATCGGGCGTTCCCAGCAGCCTTGGAGCTGGTGTCCAGTGGAGCGGTGAAGCTCCGAGACGACGGACACATCGTGTGGAGCACCAGAGAGACACACTAACCCTCAGATCAATACCATTCCATAGTCAATACTGTCATCAACACAATAACACTCATCCCTAACCTCAGATCAATACTGTAATCAATAGAACATTCCAGATCCAGACATTCCTGAACATGTAGAGTCCCACTACTGCTCGTCTAGAGTTTGTTGGCAGATAACGGCATTCAAAGTCATTTTCAGATGTGTGTTGAAGAGAACAGCTGCAAAAAAAAAAAAAACAAGCCAACTTTTATGAAATGAGTAAAACTGGAGCTTCTCAGAGGCTGATTTTTCATTTCAGGAGAAAAGCTTGATTTCTGGAAACTGTTAATGATGCTTGAGGAGTATTGTGGATGCATTTGATGAACTCTGCATGTGTGCTGATGTAGGTCTGTGTTTACTGTTGGCATTAAACTTGCACTGCTGTATTAGTGTTTGTATTCAATTCATCTTGAGCAATTTTAGTGTAGATTGTGTCACAGCAGCTTTCTCATCTCGCCAAACCTCTTGTGCACAGCTGTAGTCTAGAGCGCTGGATGTCCGTCGTGGAGAAGCTGCAGGAGTGAGAAGGTCACCAGCAGGTGTTCAGGCTGACCCATGGGATCAATACAGAGACTCGTCTGTCACTGGGGTCTTTCAGGAATCAGTCTCATGCTATCCACTCTCCACTTTTTTTTTCTGACTCTAGATTCACTTTTTATCTTAAGGCAAGTGAGGGTCATTGATTAAGCATACTTTTTTTTATTTTTTATTTGTGACGATAGAAATCTTCAGTGGAATATTCATGGGTATGATTTGTTTTAGTCACGCTTTACTATTACGTTTGATTAGTTAATTTAAGTTGGTGTTTACTAACATGAACAATACTTCAACAATACTTGTGCATCTTTTTTTTTTAATACATTAGCCTTATTAAGATTAAGTTTGAGTTAACATATACAACTATTTTCATTAGCAAATGTGAATTAATGCTGTAATGTATTGTTCATAGTTTGTTCATGTTAGTAAATCCATTAATTCACCCTTATTGTGCTATAGATTTATTTTACTGGTCATGTATAAAATCTTTCTCCATATTATTTGAAAAAAATAATTTGCTGTAATAATAATTTTCTTTTAGTCCCTTTATTATTCCGGGGTCTCCACAGCAGAATGAACCGCCAACTTGTCCAGCACATTTTATGCAGCAACTCCTCTCTAGAAAACATCCACACACACTCGTGTATATACACAACGGACAATTTAACCTACCCAATTCACCTGTACCGCATGTTTTTGGACAAAGAAAACCCACACCAAAACGGGGAGAACATGCAAACTCCCACAGAAATTCCAACTGACCCAGCCGAGGCTCGATCCAGCTTGTTTTGTTCTTGCTGTAAGACCACAGCACTTCCTACTGCGCCACCGCGTCACCCCTGCTGTAATATTAAGACTTTAATAATCATAATTTTCAACATACCACTTGTTAACCTTCATTTTTGGCACGATAATTCAAACCACAAGTTTTTCGTCAGAATCACAATTCAGTATTAGTTTGATATTTTAGTATATTTTAAATATTTATATAAATATTTTTTGTATATTTAAAATAAATTAAATATTTCAAAATAAATATTATTTTTCCATCTATATTTGGGAATTTCAAGCTTTGCATGTTCGCATCGTGTCTCTGGCTGATTCCCAGCTGATTCAGTTGGTGTTTCTGTGTGGAGTTTGCATGCTCTCCCTGTGTTGGCGTGGGTTTCGTCCGGGTGCTCCGGTTTTCCTCACAGTCCAAACTTATCCGCTATAGGGGAATTGATGAACTAAAACTAGCCATAGATAGATAGGAGGGTATAGGTGTTTTCCAGTACTGTGATGTAGCTAGAAAGGGTATGTAAAACATGTGCTGGATAAAATTGGTGGTTCATTCCGCTGTGGCGGCCTCTGATGAATAAGGGGACTAAGCTGAAGGAAAATGAATGAAATATTAGTTGATTTATTTTAAAAATATAATAATTTAATCAAGGCGAGGCAGTGGCGCAGTAGGTAGTGTTGTCACCTCACAGCAAGAAGGTCGCTGGTTTGAACCTCGGCTCAGTTGGCGTTTCTGTGTGGAGTTTGCATGTTCTCCCTGCCTTCGCGTGGGTTTCCTCCGGGTGCTCTGGTTTCCCCCACAATCCAAACACATGCGGTACAGGTGAATTGGGTAGGCTAAATTGTCCGTTGTGTGTGTGTGTCCTAGAGATGGGTTGCGGCTGGAAGGGCATCCACTGCGTAAAAACTTGCTGGATAAGTTGGCGGTTCATTCCGCTGTGGCGACCCTGGATTAATAAAGGGACTAAGCCGACAAGAAAATAAAATGGAATAATTTAATTATTTTAAACATTAAAAAAACATACAATGTGTATTTTTTTATTTCTTTTTCTTAATGTTAATTAAGTACACACTTTTAATTTGCATAACCTTTAATTTAGCAGGAAAACATGTCTTAAAGGGCCAGTTCACACAAAAAATAAAAAATGCCCTCATTTACTCACACTCAAGTGGTTATAAACTTTGATGATTTTATTTCTTCTGTTGTAAACAAACAAACAAACAAACAAGATATTCTGTAGAATTCTTGGGGGAAAAAAAGAGTCTGAAATGATGAAAGTTGACATTGCAGGACTGCCCTTTCAAAAACAGCTCGTTTGAGGGATGAGATTGGGATTCTGGGTAACTGAGTTCAGTGAGAGTCAATAGATGGCTCAAACACACAGTCAAGAGTGTGTTCATGAGAAAACACACAGAAGATAATGTTTGTCACAGTCTGAGGAGTGTCCCAGACTCCTCCAGGAATCATGTGTTTTCATAATCTGCAGACTTAAGAGACAGAAAAGTCTTCGTTTTTAATGAATCTGTGTTTTTTCCGCTGTTTTACTGAATCTGAGGATGGTGAGCGTCTCTCGTCCGGCCTGACGAGTCAAACACACGTCTCCATCCAGACCCGAGCGAGCCAGCAGATCCACAATCCCCTCTGGAAAACACAGAATTATTGATGTTTTAATGTCATTAGCAGTTGCAGTGACTGTGTACTCCGGCCTTTCTGTTAATATCTGAACACAGATGAAGATACTTTGAAGAATGCTCCACACGCCTCACCGGGATCATTATCAGACACGGTGACCAGGTAAAACAGCCCATGCTCAGACAGCAGATCAGGAATCATGGGGAAAAAGCGGTTCATCACTTCTCGACCGTGGAGACCACCGGCCCATGATGCCTCCACACCATGACTGCCCACCTGAACACACACATACATATATACATATATATATATATATATATATATATATATATATATATATATATATATATATATATATATATACACACACACACACACACACACATATATATATATATATATATATATATATATATATATATATATATATATACATACATATATAAATATATATACATACATACACACACACATATTTGTATACATACAAATATACACAAACACAAATACATGCACATACAAATAAATATACACACTGAAAAAACAAACACGCACACACAGATGAACATACAAAAACACAAATCAAGCATAAGAAGGCACACACAAAAAAATAAACATACATACACATACAAAATTACACACAAATTCATACAAAAACACACATACAATAACAAACACATACTTATATACATACACAAATTTTTACAAACACACACATAAACAGAAACACACACACACCAAAAAACATACAATTACAGATACGTACATACAAACACACACATTTTTATTCATGCACACACAAATTTATACAAAAACACATGCAGAAATACATGCAAACAGACACACACACACACACACACGATAAAGAATACACATACACAAACAGATACACACTCATACAAACAGAAACACACACATGTACAAAAACACACACACTCACACAAACAGAAACACTCACATACAAAAACACACACCTATACAAACAAACACACACACATATAAACAAACAGAAACACGCACATACAAAAACACACGTGCAAAAACACACACCTATACAAACAAACACACACACACACACACACACACACACAAACAAACAGAAACACACTCATACAAACAGAAACACACACATACAGAAACACACATGTACAAAAGCACACACCTATATAAACAAACACACACACATATTCAATCACCCATGTGACTACGTATAGATAATTAACAAAACAAAATTAACAAACTGACTAGAGCCAGAACTAAAATATTTCTATATTTGATATAAATCACTGATCAACGAGAAGAATTCAGACTTAACCCAGAACACAAGACATGTTCAAAATAAATGAGTTCCTGAAGTTAAATCAGTGCGACTGTAGAGTCTAAAACTGTGTTTTTTTGTGTTCTTTTTCAGTGTGTATGCACATTTTTATTTAGTGCATTAGTAGTTAAGCACATCAAGTGAAAAGGAGAGTGTTTGCACTGGTTTACCTCTTCTGACGGCGTGGCCACATACGGCGGATTGAAAACAAGCACATCCACTTTTCCATTCAACCTGGGCAGAAGACACTCGACCTGAAACCACAGACATAAATCAAGAAACAGAACTGAAGGAGCACAGACGACAGGAGGAGCACACAAACACTGAAATATGAGATTAAAACAAACATGTTTACATCCATCACAGGAGAAACAGTGTGTGTGCAGCGGATGATTGACAGCTGAGGAGGCGGGGCTTAAAGCTTGTTCACACTTATTTTGATTATCTTCAGTGTTAAAGGGCTCCTTTGAGGTGATACAA
>NC_141021.1:1135000-1137500 GCF_052040795.2 Danio rerio | reverse complement strand
GCGGGTCTCATTTGACACCTCGTTGGAATGAGCTAATAATCAGATTCTTTCAATATTATGCAGCCCTATTTTAAAGCTAATATTAAGAATGTATGCAAATGCACTGCCCTATAAAAATCACCCCAACCATTCAGAAATGGTGAATTCTTAACAAAGAGGTAGAGTATATTTTCATATTACAATATATATTGCTGAAAAACAAAGTATTGCAAATCAATTTTTCCCCAATATCATGCAGGACTGGGTACAGGTTTCCTGCTTTCTGCTAAATTCCTCCTTCAGTGTTCAGCAGAAGAAAGAAACTAATAAAGCAGTTTTAAAGCAGTTGAGGGAGAGTAAGTAATGAGCAGATTTTAATTTTTGGGTGAACTATCCCTTTAAGACTACTGATACTAAAAAAAACAAATTATAATTTCACAGATAAGGTCCAGCTCTGCAGGCCGGGTGGTCAAAATAAATTCTCTTTGTGTGTCGAACCGCTGGATTTAAGTGTCGTTTCACACGCAAACGGCTGCATTAGGGGTTTTATGGTTTTATTTTCTGAGCTCTGGCACTGGGTGGTGTGAACATATAAAGCCCTGAGCGTGTAAAAATGTGCTCGAGATTAAGAGAAGAGAAGTTTACAGTGTCTTAATGAAGTCTATAAATCTGCCCGAACACGTGAGCTTCGCTTCTGCCCAGTCGCTCCATCAAATAAAGCTGATTTCAAACATCTGGACACACGATCAGCATCTGGAAGAAGAAGAGCTGATCATTCATTTATTCAGACTAAAACACATGCGTCACGTTTCTGTATAGGGGTCAGCGATGAAGAGAGATTTACAAACACCAAAACAACACAACACAGCTGTATAGTCAGTGTTTTTCAGAGGAAAATATCATGACTGTCATACATTTTACTAAACATTTCTAGAAGTCAGACAATAAATCAGGACACTGAGGTGAAGTTGGTGGTATTAATACTGCATTCAGACTAATTTATGTAATTTCAGAAGTATTCTTTGCTATTTCTAAATAGTGAAATCATATTAGCAGGTAATAACCATCAGCAACATTGTTCACAGTCAAATAAATAGTGCTCATGTTGTTTTCATGTCATACTTATAGGAGGTTTCAGACACAATATTCAAAGTACCATGTTAAACAATGTGGGAATAGGCATGGAACGATAACCATTTTCAAGATATACCGCGGTTTGGAAAACGTTTTAAAACCACCAAAATGTTCTGGTATACTGTTCCTAAGGTATATCGTATATGTAAGATTTTTACATTTTTTTTGTTTGTTTGTTTATTTAGGACAACGGTATCTCCAGCAGAAAAGATATCCAAAGATGTTGTTTCAAACTGTAAAGAAATCTGTGTTCTTGAAACTAATGAAGACAGCAGAAGTCAATAATTCATTTCAATTGTTTAGCCTGACACGTTTACTGCTCCAAATTGGTTTTAAATGTCTCCTAAAATAAACTTTATTGTGTTCAAAGAGGAAAGAAGTTTTCGTTTTTTACCCAGACATTTAAATAGAACAAATTTTAGGGTAGTAATCACAATACCGTGATACTATGGTATTTTTATCCAAGGTTATCATACTGTCAGAATCTTACACCGGCCCATGCCTAAAACAAAGCGTGTCACAAGTTTTCACCAAACAAATGTGTAAATATGAAACAAACTTTACCTTCATAATCGGCCAGAAGTCTAAAACGTGTAAAAATTAGAACAATCATATGATGACATAATAAAAGTCTATTAAAGAATCAAATAGTTATTTGGCACATTAATAACATCTCATAAATATATTAATGTTGAGCTAGGGTATTTTACATTTGATATAATGTATTTAATGCGTTTATATGTTTGTTTGTTTCTTGTTTTACCATTCAAAACAGTATTTCCATGATATTTCAAGTGATACTGTCATACTATGGTACTTTTATTAGGAAAACACTGAAATATTTCTTATTAAAATTAACATTTCAGTACATTTATGATAAATATATAAATAATACTATAATATTATCAGACTTAACTTGTAAAGCAAATGTCAGATGCTACGTTACACTAGTATTATGCATTAAGTGATACATAGAAAATAACTAAAAAGTACGCGAAAATAAGTGTTTTGTGAAATGACGAAGTGTCATGATAATACAACAAAACTATTTTAAATACTTTCCAACAGCACTCGGTGACTCATGTGAATCCTATATTCCGAAACACTACAGTATTACCATGTTTTGAGTAACGTAACGTTATAAAAACGGACGCCACGCACACTGGTAACTTAACGGTTACGGTAAAAGCTATATATACTTGTTTTGCTGTCTAAGTTATACCCAAATGTATCTTAAACTTGACTCTACATACATCACTGAACGTGTTTCTTACCCTTTTAGCTCCTCAAACATGATTTTCAAACAACACAGCGTGGACTCGCATCCTCAACTTCCGGCTGCGGTGCATCATGGGAGTCGTAGTTTTTAGCATGCGTTCAGACTCAC
>NC_141021.1:1110000-1130000 GCF_052040795.2 Danio rerio | reverse complement strand
AATATATAAAAGTTTGATCAATCAAAAAGTTGAAAATTTATTTTAAAAAAAATTTAGATCAATCAAAATACAGAAAATGTGATAAATCGAAACAATACAAATTCAATCTAAAAAAATGGAAAAAACGTAATCAATAAAAAAACGTGATAAATTGAAAAAATTGAATAAATGTGATCAATCGAAAAAAAAGTAATAAATCAAATTTTTTTTAAAATGTGATCAATCAGAAAAAATGCGATCAATTGGAACAATAAAAAAATCGAACAATCGAAACAATAAAAAAATGTGATCAATAGAAACAATAAAAAATGCGAACAATCTAAACAATAAAAAAGTGATCAATCAAAACCATTAAAAATTGTGATCAATCAAAAAATTTAAAATCCGATCAATCGAAAAAAATGGATCAATCAAAAAAATAAATAATGCAGTCAATTGAAACAATAAAAAAATTTGTTCAATCAAAAAAATAAAAATGTGATTAATGGAAAAAATATAAAAATGTGATCAATAGAAAAAAAAGCTATCAATCAAAACAAGAAAAAATTGCAATCAATCGAAACCATTAAAAACAGTGATCAATCCAAAAAATGTAAAATGCGATCAATAAACAAAAAAAAAGACAAATAAAAAAAAGCGATAATCAAAACAATAAAAAATGTGAACAATAGAAACAATAAAAAATTCAAACAATTGAAACAATGAAACAATAAAAAATGCTATCAATTGAAACCATTAGAAATTGTGATCAATCAAAAAACATATAAATAATGTGATCAATAAAAAAATTTAACATTTTGATCAACTGAAAAAAATATAAAAAATGCGATCAATCAAATTTTTTTGTAAAAAATACGATCAATCGAAACAATAAAAATTACATCAGTCGAAAAAAATATAAAAAATGCGATCAATCAAATTTTTTTGTAAAAAATACGATCAATCGAAACAATAAAAATGCAGTCAATTGTAAAAATAATTAAGAATTTTAATAATTCTTAAATAATACATCAGTAAATGTTGAACAATGTTTAATAAATATACAAGTATTGTTCATTATTAGTTTTTGTAACTAGATTCATTAACTAACATTAAATAATGAAACCTTATAATAAAGTGTGACCACACAAACACCTTTATGAGTGTAAACATGTAAAAATCACCATGAAAATCTATTAGTGACAAATAATATCCGCTTAATAAAAAACAACAGTCAGGTTAATTAATCTGTCATCTGAAGTGTGGGAAAAGTCTAATAGTCCAGGTTATAGGTTTGTTTAAGTGTCAGACTCTAATTTGAGCAATATAAGAGTGATGTCAGCTTAACAAACACAACTAATCAAGTCTTATTAACCAAAGGTGAAGCAGCGAGAGGTCAGATCAGAGTTCATCTGGACACACAGCTGCAGTGTGTTAAAGTCAAGCTGGCGTATACTGGCACCGAGAAACTGCATCGCATTCACACACACATACACACACAGGGAAACTCTCTCTCTCCAGCACACACATCTATGTACACTGTTTAGATCACAACTGTTAAAATGACATCAATTTGTAGCAGTAAACAAAGTAACCTCACATCGATTGAAAGCATTCTACAGGGTACCCACAGACTAAATCTTAATTTGAGTTAGTCTGATAGTCAGATAGTCTGATTTTAGTTAGTCTGATAGTCAGTCTGATTTTAGTTAGTCTGATAGTCAGTCCGATTTTAGGTATACTGATAGTCAGTTAGTCTGATTTTAGTTAGTCTGATAGTTAGTTAGTCTGATTTTAGTTAGTCTGATAGTTACATAGTCTTATTTTAGTTAGTCTGATAGTCAGTTAGTCTGATTTTAGTTAGTTTGATAGTTCGATAGTCTGACTTTAATAAATCTGATAGCCAGATAGTCTGATTTTAGTTAGTCTGATAGTCAGATAGTCTGATTTTATTTAGTTTGATAGTTAGTCTGACTTTAATTAGTCTGATAGTCAGATAGTCTGATTTTAGTTAGTCTGATAGTCAGTCTGATTTTAGTTAGTCTGATAGTTAGTTAGTCTGATTTTAGTTAGTCTGATAGTTACATAGTCTTATTTTAGTTAGTCTGATATTTACATAGTCTGATTTTAGTTAGTCTGATAATCAGTTAGTCTGATTTTAGTTAGTCTGATAGTTACATAGTCTGATTTTATTTAGTTTGATAGTTAGTCTGACTTTAATTAGTCTGATAGTCAGATAGTCTGATTTTAGTTAGTCTGATAGTCAGTCTGATTTTAGTTAGTCTGATAGTCAGTTAGTCTGATTTTAGTTAGTCTGATAGTTACATAGTCTTATTTTAGTTAGTCTGATAGTTACATAGTCTTATTTTAGTTAGTCTGATAGTCAGTTAGTCTGATTTTAGTTAGTCTGATAGTCAGTTAGTCTGATTTTAGATAGTCTGATAGTTACATAGTCTGATTTTAGTTAGTCTGATAATCAGTTAGTCTGATTTTAGTTAGTCTGATAATCAGTTAGTCTGATTTTAGTTAGTCTGATAGTTACATAGTCTTATTTTAGTTAGTCTGATAGTCAGTTAGTCTGATTTTAGTTAGTCTGATAGTCAGTTAGTCTGATTTTAGTTAGTCTGATAGTCAGTTAGTCTGATTTTAGTTAGTCTGATAGTTACATAGTCTGATTTTAGTTAGTCTGATAATCAGTTAGTCTGATTTTAGTTAGTCTGATAGTTACATAGTCTTATTTTAGTTAGTCTGATAGTCAGTTAGTCTGATTTTAGTTAGTCTGATAGTCAGTTAGTCTGATTTTAGTTAGTCTGATAGTCAGTTAGTCTGATTTTAGTTAGTCTGATAGTTACATAGTCTGATTTTAGTTAGTCTGATAATCAGTTAGTCTGATTTTAGTTAGTCTGATAGTTACATAGTCTGATTTTAGTTAGTCTGATAATCAGTTAGTCTGATTTTAGTTAGTCTGATAGTTACATAGTCTGATTTTAGTTAGTCTGATAATCAGTTAGTCTGATTTTAGTTAGTCTGATAGTTACATAGTCTGATTTTAGTTAGTCTGAGAGTTACATAGTCTGATTTTAGTTAGTCTGATAGTCTGATTTTAGTTATTCTGATAGTCTGATTTAGTTAGTCTGATAAGATTTTTGGCATCTGTGTTTACAGCACAGAGAGAGTTGTGGTGTTCTTGGACTCTTTGGCATGCAGATATTTCTTGAAATGCTACATGTATGGATGCAGCATTTTGAGAATCTGCAAAAAAGAAAACGAAAGAAACAGCATTGTGGATGTAGCCGGTTTTCTAGAGGTCAGCAATTCACAGGTCACTCAGTGCAGACCGGAGGAAATCTAGCAGGATTGAGTAAATCTCTGCCTGCGGCTCTATAAGTTTACAGCTCCAGATGTAGAGCTTCACACACTTTCCAGCCAATCAGAGACACACATCAACCTGTGTGTGTGTGGCTGTGCGTGTGTGTGTGTGTGGCTGTGCGTGTGTGTGTATGTGTGTAAGGGACCATACATGGAGCTTTCGGCACTATTGTCCACACACACACACACACACAAGTTCATAAATGAAGTGCATTTAATTTCCTTTCATTCTTACATAATTCTTATCAAAACTGCTTCAAAACAATTATTGTTTTTATTTTATATATTTAATTAATTTGCTTATTTGAATTTATTAACTTTTTGTTTTTATTTCATAAAATATTTCTATATTTCTACATTTATATATTTCTATATTTCTATATTTCTATCTACAACTGAATTATATTATTCTATATTTTGATGTATAATTTGATTTGATCTATTTTTATAAATGTATTAATTTACTTTATAATTTTTTAGATACAATATTATTTATTAAATATTTATTTTATTTTAATTTGCAAAAAATATATCTATATTATTTACAATTTAACTATATCACTTCTTTTCATACATTTATAAATGTACTTTATTTTATTTATTTATTAATTTATTTTACATGAATTTATTTAATATTTGTTTTTAATTCATATATTTATATTTTATTTTCATTATATAATTCTATATATTTTCAATTAATTTTTTCTTTTACATTTTATACACACTGCTATTTAACACATTAGTGTAATAATTATATTATATTATATTATATTTATTAATTATATTTATTATTTTTATTATATTATATTATATTATATTATATTATATTATATTATATTATATTTATTATTTTTATTATATTATATTATATTATATTATATTATATTATATTATATTATATAATATTATATTATATTATATTATATTATATTATATTATATTATATTATATTATATTATATTATATTCAGAATTCATGATTAAAACAGGCCCAGACACATTTTAATACATTTAAAAATCAATACTTTATTAGTTTTTTATTTTGCAAATATTGTGGTTTCTTTACTTTTGACTGCGTTCTCTGAAACAAGTGGTAACATTTATAAAACTGTTAGATGAGCTATTATTATTATAACTTTGAGTGTTCAATTAACGTTACTCCAACAACATTTGTTCATCATTTGTGAAACCTGAACTCCAGCCGCAGACCCATCTAATACAAACAGGCTCTCGAGCGTTCGCTATGATGAGAGCGTTTTTTTTTTCTCAACGAGTTAAAAAATGTTGAATGCAAAAATAACATTTGCGTTCACAAGCGAAGCTCTTAATGCAAACGCAGTCTCAAACTCAAACAGATCCGTGTTTTGAGAGCGAATCAGCCTGCGAATGTAAACAACACATCAAAAAGAGCACAAACAGCAGAGGTTTAATCATCTGTAGTGTCGAGCAGATCTGGAAAAACAGCACTGTGTGATCCCAGGCCTGATTTACCCACAATCTGCACCTATAAAGACTGCAGGGAATAAGGAAGTCTCTATCAAATATTTTTTTAAGTATCTTGGGGTGGTTATTGACCGTGCATTGACTTGCAAAGCCCATATAATAATAATAATAATAATAATAATAATAATAATAATTTTCCTTCAGCTTAGTCCCTTAATTTATCAGGGGTCACTACAGTGGAATGAACCACCAACTATTCCAGCATATGTTTTACACAGCGGATGCCCTTCCAGCTGCAACCCATTACTGGAAAACACCCATGCACTCTCACATTCACACACACACTCATACACGGCCAGTTTAGTTGATCAATTCCCCTACAGCCCATGTGTTTGGACTGTGGGGGAAACCGGAGCACCTGGAGGAAACCCACGCCAACATAGGGAGCAACCTTCCTGCGCAAACCAGCAACCTTCTTGCTGTGAGGCCACACTGCTAACTACTGAGCCAACTTGCGGCATAATAATAATAGTATTTTTTTTATTTGTAAAGCACTTTTCCTACATGCATTACCATTCTATCCCGCTATCACCCCGTCATATAAGTATTTTCCCACATTCTTGTGTCTTTTTAATCTTGAAAGCATGCTGAAGTTGATGTAAAATGTTTGCATTCACTTTCTGTCCATTAAAGCTGTGTGTCGATCATCGCCCGTCATATGCAACCTCTGAATCTGCGAATGCATGTGTATGGATGTGCTCCGTATGATAAACTGATCCCAGATCAGCTTCTGTACACGACATTTAAAGTGACACCTCTGTTATCAAACAAGTGAAGAGGAGCAAATAAATCTCTGGCTTTGTTTGATATCAGAGGTGTCACTGTAAGAATGCACAGATCTATCAGTAGGGCCGGAGTGGGACTCCTGTTCAGCCCTGGAGTTTCAAGCCTTAGACCGGGCCACTTCAGTTCACGACTGACTCTATTAAAATAAGGTCATTTCTAATTCAGCACTTTAGTGAAGATTTATTTAAACAGTAAACACATTGTGATGTTTAACAGTATCAGAATCTATTTTCTGTAAGAGTTAGTGCTCAGTAATATCCAAACCATGAAATGAAAGCATATCAAATAAATACAGCTATCCAATGCAAATCCAAGGGCCTCTTTTTTGCCTTAAAAAAGTATATATATATATATATATATATATATATATATATATATATATATATATATATATATATATAAAGGACAATAAAGTAAAACTGATCTGACTCGGCTTTCCTCTTTTCCAGCAGAATCTGAGGTTTTTAATTGAGTTCTGCAGGCTGTGTTTACTGAGGAAGTCTGTGGGAATCGGGCTGTGATTAGAGGCGTTGCTCGCTTTACTGATGAACAGATCAGAATTTCAATCGGCTGTAAAAGTTTTGCTCTTCCGAGTCACTCGACCACAAAACGCTCTTTTTATCTACGCTGCAAATAAAACACAACATTATGCATTTTTACAGCAGCTCAGGGCTGTTATTAGGACCAGACCCTGTCGGCTTATTTATTTATTTTATTATATATTTAAACAGAAGGATTTTGAGGAGAGCTAAAAACTAATAACAAGAACAGATTAAATACTAATAGAAATAACACAACTTTTTTATAAGGTTTACAGTACAAATACAATTAAAACCATTAAAGTCTACTAAAAATAAAATGTTACTTTAGTAACCTTATGGTATGAACATCTAAACATTTTTAAATAAAAAAAATAATAAAATAATAATAATAATATAAATAAATACAAATAAATAAATGAATAAAAAATAATAAATAAAATAAAATAAAAATAAATAGATGAATGAATAAAAAAAAACTAAATAAATAAATAAATGAATAAAATAATAAATTAAATAAATAAAAATAAATAAATGACTAAATTTTTTTAAATAAAACTTAAAATAAATATATAAATAAATAAAAATAAATAAATGAATGAATAAAGAAATGAATAAATAAATAAATTAATTAATTAATAAACAAATAAAAATTTGAATAAATAAATAAATAAATAATAAAAATAAATAAATTATTAAATAAGTAAAAATAAAATAATTATATAATTAAAAATAAATAAATATATAAAATAAAAATAAATAAATAGAAATAAACAAAAAATAAAAAAATAAATACATTAATGAATGAATAAATAAATACAAATAAAGAAAGAAAACAAACAAACAAACAAACAAATAAATAAATAAATAAATAAATAAATAAATAAAAAGCTCATTCTGAAAGCGTAGCCCTATATACATTTCTGGAGATCGTAAATTATGTTGCCAGAGGTATGCATGGCTCCATTTGTCTGTGAAATGAATGGTATGAGGCGGAATGATACCGTTCCTTTTCTTGCTTACCAGCTGACTGCTTACCTCCATATGGATGGCTCACCAGCTGTAACCGATTTGTTCAATAGTTTGCAGCATACTTAAGCTGACTTGAGACTCAGAGAGGGTTCAAGTCCGGCAAAGAACAGTTCCAGAAAGCAAGTAAGACAAAAACAAAGCCAAAAAATAAAATAAACAAGTAAATAACAGAGTGAGAATGTGGTAACATCTGAAAACGTGGTAAAAATCAGACAAGGGCTTTTCCTTTCCTGGATTGCTTTTGAAAACACTATCGGTTGGGTTTAGTCAGTCAGTCGACAGCGGCCTCTGGTGGATTTACAAGAGAACAGCAGGCATGAATGGCACTCACGAGAGAAATTTGAGATCTGAAAAAGTGTACACAGCGCCCTCTGGTGGATTTGTGAAAACAAAAACTGCAAAGAAATGTAGCTCCTGGGACCTATTTGTTGCTCTCCAGAAATGTATACAGGGGTACGTATCAATAATGAGCCTGGGTTTAAATGTATATATATATATATATATATATATGTGTGTGTGTGTTTGTGTGTGTGTGTGTGTTTGTGTATACTTCAGTGTGTAGGGTTTGGTGTGTGTTTCAGTGTGTGTTTCGGGGTGTGTGTGTGAGACACGTGCTGTTTTCTCGTCCTGCTCTTCATTCACTGCAGGCACATTTGGCTCACACATGTTCAGCCTGAGGCCTAACAGGACCTGAGTGAGAACAGGAGCACAAACCACAGCAACACAATCACAAGCTGACTGGCACACAGATAAATACACACAAACACACACACACACACACACACTGATGGACACACAACAAAGTCACACAACACATTAAAACATGCTGACACACATATACAAACAACACAAGCACACACACAAACACACGCACATAAATGCACACACAGATATACACAGTGTAAACAGACTACAACAAAGACACACAACACACCGAGACAACACACACACACACAAACAACCACACAGATGAAACTGTTCAAAGTTATTAGTAATTGGTCAAAGTTATTAATAACTAATGAAGTTATGGCAACTAATAACCTTACCTTGCATTATGGTGGCACAGGGGGTAGCATGATTGCCTCACAGCAAGAAGGTCGCTGGTTTGAGTCCCGGCTGGGTCAGTTGATGTTTCTGTGTGGAGTTTGCATGTTCTCCCTGTGTTGTTGTAGGTTTCCTCCGGGTGCTCCGGTTTCCCCCACAGTCCAAACACAAGCACTATAGGGGAATTGGGTAAGCTAAACTGTCCATAGTGTATGAGTGTGAAAGAGAGTGTATGGGTGTTTCCCAGTTATGGGTTGCAGTTGGAAGGGCATCTGCTGCATAAAACATATGCTGGACAAGTTGGCGATTCATTCCACTGTGGTGACTCCTGATTAATAAAGGGACTAAGCCAAAAATGAATGTGCACCTTTTGTAAAGCTGCTTAATTATTTTAAGTAGCGCTAAACACATCAACTTGAAGTAAATTGATTTGAATTGACAGAATCTACGTCACATTCACAGAGACTCAAAACTTTCAGAAAAACAGTGAATTTTCTGCGCGTCTCACTCCACTGATCTGATGCTGGATTTAAGCCTGAGTTCAGTGACGGATCAGATTTTCCAGAATAATCCATTCCTCCTCTGGTTTGATTGGAAAGAGCTTCAAAGACTGAAAAATAATAGAGAGAAAGCTGATACCTGCAGCCGGGAGATCTGATTTATAAACTCATCACTTCATTTCTCTTGCTGTTTGCTCTGTTCTGCTCAATTAGATTTGATGACAGACTTCAGTTACTATCAGAATAAACTTCATCGAGCGCTTATCTGACAGAAAATAAACACAATTTTCACTGCCGATGAGTTTGTCTTCAGTGGGGGATTTATTGTGTTTTTGTGTCACAACAGGAATCAGAGAAGAATCTCGAAAACACGACACGTTAAACTGGAAATCTCTGCTTTTTAGAATTTTAAATTTCCTCAGTTTACATTTTGGATTAGTGTCTTTTCCATTCAGTTTCTCTAACCTTTAAATTCTGAAGAAAAGTGAAAATTCCAAGTTTACAATTTCTGAATCAAGATTTATTTTCCTTCTGAATTCTGAGGAAAATTCTACAATTCCGAGTTCACCTTTCAGAATTTTTTTTTTCTTGGATTTTACATTTTATTTTTACATTTCAGAAAAACTTTTTCCTCAGAATTCCAAGATTACATGTCTGAATCCTAATGCTTTTCCTTAGAATTCTGAATTTACATTTTGGAATTCCGAATTGGAGTTACAAGTTTATCTTATGGAATTATGATTTTTTTCCCTTGGAATTTTGAGTTTATCTTTTCAGAATCCTCATTTTATTTTAGATTTTACGCTTACATTTCAGAATAACTTTTTTTCATAATTCTGAAATTACATGTCTCAATCTTAATATTTTTCTTAGAACTCTGAACCTACTTTTAGAATTCTAAAACGTTCCTTGGAATTCTGAATTTACATGTTGGAATTCAGAATTGTTTTCTTGGAATTCCGAGTTTATCTCTTCAGAATGCTGATTTATTTGGATTTAACTTTTTACGTTTACATTTCAGAATAACTTTTTTCATAGAATTCTGAGATTACATGTCTCAATCTTAATGTTTTTTTTCTTGAAATTCTTAATTGTTTCTTGGAATTCTGACTTTTTCCTTGGATTTGGAATTCAGAATTTTTTCTTGCAATTCTGAACATCTTTTGGAGTTCTGAATTAGTATTCTGAGTTTGTCTTTTGGAATTCTATAAATTGGAATTCTGAATTTACGTTTTGGAATTCTGAATTTTTTTTCTTGGAATTCTGAGTTTATCTCTTCAGAATGCTGATTTATTTGGATTTAAATTTTTATGTTTACATTTCAGAATAACTTTTTTCTTAGAATTCCGAGATTATTTGTCTCAATCTTAATGTTTTTCTTGGAATTCTGAATTGTTTCTTTTAATTCTGACTTTTTCCTTGGAGTTCAAGTTTTCAATTCAAGAATTGAATTGAAATTTTGGAATTCAGAATTTTTCCTTGGGATTCTGAGTTTATACTTTGGAATTCTGAATTCTGACAATTCTAAAGATTTTTTTCCTTTAAATTCTATTTCCCAATTCAGAGCTTCCTGGGGATCCTAAGTTTACATTTCAGACAAATCTGGATTTTAAAATGTAAACTCGAAATTCTGATGAAAAAGTCACAAATCCAATTTTATATTTCAGATTAAAAAATTTCATATTTTACAATTTTAATGTTTTCCTTGGAATTCAGAATTTATAATTTTGGGATTCTGACTTTTCCAGATAAAAAAACAAACAAACAAACAAAAAAAAAAACAATAAGGACACTTTCTTGGAATTTTAAAGATGTTGACTTTCAACCAGATTTTTTTTTGTATTGGGACAAAAAAAAAATTTAAAATAAAAAAAATAATAGAAAAGCAAATCTTGTTGGTGAAATAAATACTTTAAAAATTGTATTATTTCATTTACTTTACACTGAAGCTGAAATAAACTTCCATACCCTCCAGTCCCGATCCCAGATTTCCAGCAGGATCTGCAGAGCTTTGATCCTCCTCACAGATGATTACTGCTGTTATTATGTTGAGTACAGGAGAAGTGGAATGACCTAGTTTAGTAATGAATTAGACTGGCGAGCCGCTCTCTTGTTCAGCTGATTAGAAGTGAGCACCTGAAGAGCTGAAGCTGTAAACTCAGAAATAATGAGCCTCTGGAGCTGCAGAGGGATTCGGGAGGGGAGTGTGTGTGTGTGTGTTTCTCCTCAGACGCTGCTGGAGCACTGCCAACTGGGTCAGTTCTGTCAGAATACACACCACCATGTGTTTATGTTTATATGCCTGCGTGTGTGTGTGTGTGTGTGTGTGTATGAGTGTGCGTATGTGTATTAGTAGAAGTGCGAGTGTGTTTGCGTGTGTGTGTATAAGCGTGTGTGTGTGTGTGTGTGTGTGTATGAGTGTGTGTAAAAATGTGTGTATGTGTGTTTGAGAGAGTTTGTGCATGAGTGTGTATGCATGTGTATGTGTCTGTTTGTGTGTGTGTTTGTGTAAGTGTGCAGTGTGCAATGTTCATGTGTGGGACTGTGTGTATGTGTGTGTGTGTGTGTGTGTGTGTGGGAGAGTCTGTGCATGAGTATGTATGCAAGTTTGTGTGTGCATGTGTGTATGAGTGTGTGCATGAATGTGTGTGTTCTTATGTGTGTGTCCATAAGTGTGTATACGTGCGAGTGTGTGTGTGTGTACTGTATAAGTGTGTGCGTGTGAGTGTGCGTATGAATGTGTATGTGTGTGTGTATGAGTGTGCATGTGTGAGTGTGTGCATGTGTGAGTGTGTGCATGTGTGAATGTGTGCATGTGTGTGTGTGTGTGTTCAGGTTAGAGAGTTCAACAACCTCTTTGAGGAAATATAAACGTCAGTCATGCTGTTTCTGCGCAGGGAAATAGTTTTTGTGAAGCTGAAAACTTTGAGCAGCCATCAGCTTGTACTGTGATCATTGTTATACAAGTCTCTGCGTTTTTATTTTCTTTCTTATTTCTCTTTTTCAACGAGAAACTATAAAGACGCACACACACAAAAAAAAAAAAACACACAGGAGAGGGACAATTCTCCAGCAGGATAGCGCTCCTGCTCATACTTCAGCCTCCACATCAAAGCTCCTGAAAGCAGAGAAGGTCAAGCTGCTGCAGGATTGGCCAGCCCAGCCACCAGACATGAACATTATTGAGCATGTCTGGGGTAAGATGAAGGAGGAGGTTTTAAAGATGAACACAAAGACTCTTGATGAGCTCTGGGAGTCCTACAAGAAGATTTTCTTCTTCATTCCAGATGACTTTATTAATCAGTGATTTGAGGCATGTCAGAGATGTATGGATGCAGTCCTCCAAGCTCATGATGGAGTCAGACACAATATTCATTCTGTCTCCACTGCAGCAGGACTTTATATTCTATACTGGACATTATTTCTGTTCAGTGATGAGACTTTAGTCTGAGCAGAGTCAGAGCGCACTGTCCTGATCAAATCAGTCAACATCAAGACATGATCAGAGTTTATTGAGCTCAAATAAGCAAAATCTAGAGGCCTTCACCTTTCATAGAGACACTTCTGATACCAAATCATCAACTAGAAGTCCAGTTATTATCTGTTATTAATAAAACTTGGGATAAGCGACAAGACTTTAGTCAGGTGGTGTGTGTGTATATATATATATTTGTGTGTGTGTGTGTGTGTGTGTGTGTGTGTGTGTGTGTGTGTGTGTGCGCTTTAGGTTTTTCTGCCACTTTAAGCAACGTTTAATATTAAACTAATTTGGAGAGGAGCACGTGCACATAATTGACCCAGCTGGCCCACATTAGCTGATCATGATCCTCCAATCAAAGAATCCCAATTCACTATATATATATCCTCGTTATCTTACTACTTTCTAACTATCTTTATCTGGAAACCCCCCACCTCCCCTCTTAATCCAGAATGGGTGCATGGTGGCCCATTAGCTATGTTTCCATCCAAAAATGCGAAAAAACCTTATGCGCAAAACTGAATTATCGCATAAAAGTTGTGCGAATGAAGCATTGTTTCCATCCAACGAGTCAAAGCGAACAAAATCGTCACTTCCTGATTAACTGGCGCCAAATATCAACAGTAAAATCTGCATTTGCTGCAGTAGGAGAAGCTGCATCAATCTTTCCTAAATGAATGCGCCTCAGAAGACAATCCTGACAAGCAGTGAGCGCGCAGTGGCGCTTGAAGGTGTCAGACGTGGAGCACAGGCGCTCTTGATTCTAGAGGTCATTAATAATATAATAACACTAATACTGAAATGGTGAGGCGTTTCATAATGACCAAAACAACATTTCAGATGTTTTATAATGTGCTCAGCCTGACGTTTTGTCCATTCACACACATTTTAAGCATCACATGATCTCTTTCAACAAAATCACATGACCTTTTTCCATGCGCATGCTGGAGTTTGTGCGGTAAAAGTGTTTCCATTGCAGTTTATGCGCAAAAAAATAAAAAGTTTATCCTACCCAGTTTGGCGCATACGTTTTTTATGCGCATTTTCAAAATTTATGCACATCATGGCGTTTCCATCAACTGCTTTCTTATGCGCATATGCAAAATGCGCATAAAATAGGTGGATGGAAACATAGCTAGTGACTAGCACTGTTGCCAATGGCGCCGGGTCCTTGCTGCATCACAAATACCAACATTTTTATAATTAATAATTAATAGGATCCCTTGAGCTCAGGGCTCTCTCCCGGGACAGCATGACAAACAAGCTATGTATAAATCATAAGTGTGAATTCTTGAATTGTTACTAAATGTTTAAGACATTATATAAAGCAACATACCACATGTGTTTGGACTGTGGGGGAAACCAGAGAACCCGGAGGAAACCCACTACAACACTAGGAGAACAACTGACCCAGCCCGGACTTGAACCAGCGACAATTCTTGGCAAGAGGCCACAGTGATTACCACCGAGCCACTATGACGCCCCCTAAGTTTGCATGTTCTCCCCACGTTGGCACGTGGTTTCCCCCACAGTCCAAACACATGCGCTATAGGGGAACTGATTAACTAAATTGACCGTAGTGTATATGTGTGTGTGTGTGTGTAAATGAGTGTGTATGGGTGTTTCCCAGTATTGAGTTGCAGCTGGAAGGGCATCAGCTGTGTATCACAAAACATGTGCTGAAGTAGTTGGCGGTTCATTCTGCTGTGGTGACCCCCTGAATAAAGGGACTAATGAATCCGCTGTGTAAAAAACTTGCTGGATAAGTTGGCGGTTCATTCCGCTGTGGCGACCTCGGAATAATAAAGGGACTAAGCCAACAAGAAAATGAATGAATGAGTGAATAAAGCCACATCATAGTGTGTGTGTGTGTGTGTGTGTGTGTGTGTGTGTGTGTGTGTGTGTGTGTGTGTGTGTGTGTGTGTGTGAGTGTGTGTGTGTGTGTTAGATTAAGAGAAGCCATCCAGTGATTTAGGAAAGTGTTATTCGGGCTGGACTATCAGAGCGTGCGGTTTTGCTGCATCAACAGTGTAATATTTTCCCTCTAAATGAAATGAATGCGCGGTTGTTTTTTCAATTTGATCTCCACCAGAGGAATATTTCATAAGCGCGTCTGTGGGGTCAGATATTTCCCCAGTGCAGTGTGTGTGTATGTGCCAGATACCCTCTGGAAAATAAGCTGGCACAGAGACTGGCAAACGCAGAGTGTCATCAAAATAAAGCCATAAAAGTGCTTTTGGTAAACACACACTGATGTTTTTCACTTTATATAATGAATAGCGCTCGTCAGATCCGATTAAAGTCATAGACTGTGTGTGTGTGTTTTTCAGGAATGTGTTGTTTTCTCCTGAGAACTTATCAGCTTATGTTATGCACCCCAAAATATCTGTTCAGGAACAGCATCTGTGTTTTGTGTGTGGTGAATTGCATTATGGACCAAGCAGTGGCGCAGTAGGTAGTGCTGTCGCCTCACAGCAAGAAGGTCGCTGGTTCGAGCTTCGGCTCAGTTGGCGTTTCTGTGTGGAGTTTGCATGTTCTCCCTGCATTCACGTGGGTTTCCTCCGGGCGCTCCGGTTTCCCCCACAGTCCAAACACATGCGGTACAGGTGAATTGGGTAGGCTAAATTGTCCGTAGTGTGTGTGTGTGTGTGTGTGTGTGTGTGTGTGTGTGTGTGTGTGTGTGTGTGTGTGTGTGTGTGTGTGTGTGTGAATGTGTGTGTGTGTGTGTATGTTTCCCAGAGATGGGTTGCGGCTGGAAGGGCATCCACTGCGTACAAAAACTTGCTGGATAAGTTGGCGGTTCATTCCGCTGTGGTGACCCCGGATTAATAAAGGGACTAAGCCGAAAAGAAAATGAATGAATGAATAAAATCAATTGCATTATGGGGCGGCACGGTGGCTCAGTGGTTAGCACTGTGGCGTCACAGCAAGAAGGACGCTGGTTCAAGCCTCGGCTGGGTCAGATGGTGTTTCTGTGTGGAGTTTGCATTTTCCCCCCGTGTTGGCGTTGGTTTCCTCCGGGTGCTCCGGTTTCCCCCACAGCACCGGTCTGCATCCCCCCGGCTGTACCGCAGGAGACCAAATTTCTTGTTGCGTTGGAATAAGTTTCCAAATTATGCACTGAGCGAACTGGTGTGATTTGAACGGGAGCGGGCGGTCTAACAATATCGCTCCCGACTCCTGAGCGAGCGAGCACGCGTGTGTGTGAATGAGAGAGCATGATGCTGTGTGTAGCTTGATTGTTGCTGTCTATGTGTGTGTGTGTGTGTGTATGTGTGTGAATGAGAGAGAGAGAGCGTGATGCTGTCTGTGTGTCGCTTACTTGATGCTATGTGTGTGTGTGTGTTTATACAGACAGCTTGTTTTAGGCTGTCTGGACTCTGTATCGCTGGGAGGTTTTCGGTTTTGTTTACCCCTCGGGATCAGGCGCGGAGGGTATAAATCGGGGCGGGTCGGGCTGCGGGACAACAAATGCTGAATATATGCGGGAGCGGTCGGGTTCGGACTAAAGCCTGGCGGGAGCGGGATTTAAAATTTTGTCCAGCGCAGATCTCTACCCCACAGTCCAAGCACATGCGCTATAGGGGAACTGATGAACTAAATTGGCCGTAGTGTATGCACATGTGTGTAAATGAGTGTGTATGGGTGTTTCCCAGCAGTGGGTTGCAGCTGTAAGGGCGTCCGCTGCTTAAAACTGCTGAAATAGTTGGCGGTTCATTCCACTGTGACGACCCCTGATAAATAAGGGACTTAGCTGAATGAAAATGAATGAATGAATTCATTATGGGATGTTGATCTCTGCTCTGTCCACTTTTAATGCTGAAAATTCAGCACTACAGTTTAACAAAGTGACTTTTATTGACATTTTAGTCGTTTAAAATAATTTAATGTATAAGAAATAGAGAAATAAGTCTGAAAAATGTGCTGGTGGTTCATCTTAAGTTTTTTTTTTTGCATAATATACAACACCAATCCACACAATATCACTGCAAACTATTAAAAATAATAAATAAAAATAACTTTTTACAACTTTTCATGATTAAAAGTGGTTGGAAGACACATCACAATCCCATAATGCAGACAAAAAGCATGAGTAAATGTGTAATAATTAGAAAAATTAATCACAAAATAAGTAAAACTGGTCATTTACAACTATTTTATAGTGTGTATGAATGTGTGTTCAGGATTGTGTGTGTGTGTGTGTGCGTTTGTGTGTGTGTGTGTGTGTGTTGTTGTGATCTCCAGCAGCTGACAGAGATTTGTGGTTTACATGCGAGACGAGCCGTAAAGCGTTTTCGAGATGTTCCTGCTTCTCAGAGGAGATTTACTGTCTTCAGATTGAGAATATTTTGCCATTTCTGAAACCTGACGCGGGTTCACAAGTCCTGCAGACGTCACGAGACCAACACACAGCAGACGAAGAGCAGCACGGCAGGCTCAAATAAAGAGGAACGCCTGAAATCATACTCATATATACACACATATATATATATATATATATATATATATATATATATATATATATATATATATATATATATATATATATATATATAGTTGAAGTAATAATTATTTATCCTTCTGTTCAATATTTACTCATTTTAAAATATTTCCCAAATGATTCAGGAATTTTTCCCAGTATTCCCTCTAATATTTTTCCTTCTAGAAAAAGTCTTATTTGTTTTATTTCAGCAAAATAAATAGAAAAATCTTCTCTCAGTTAAACAGAAATTGGGGGAAATATGATAATAATATTTAATAATAATAATTCAGGAGGTCTAATAATTCTGACTTCAATTATAAATATAACTATAAATTACTATAAGCATTTTCTAGACAAGCGAATCATTGTCTTGTTTTCATAAACGATATGCCAAAATTAAGTGACTTTTTACGGTGGCCGAGAGCCTAACGTCCTGCAATTTAAGAAAACACATGCAATTACAAAAAACAGCAGCAAATTAAGAAAATATCTTCATCTGTTTGACAGCACACTTGCTATAAATCGTCACAAGTCAGGTTTTTAAAAAGTGCGCTGCATTTTCGTAAACTGTTTGTGTTGTGAGAAAATGCAGTGTATTTTAAAAATTGTTTACGTTGTGAGAAAATAAAGTGCGTTTTCGTAAACTGTTTAGTTGTGAGAAAATGCTGCGCATTTATTAAAATTGTTTGCGTTATGAGACAATACACTGCGTTTTCGTAAATTGTTTGCGTTGTGAGAAAATGCAGTGCATTTTTTAAATTGTTTGCATTGTGACAAAGTGTATCGTGTTTTCATAAATTTTTTGCTTTGTGCGAAAATGCAGCGCATTTTTGTAAATTATTTGCGTTGTGAGAAAATGCAATGCATTTTTATAAATTGTTTGCATTGTGAGAAAATGCAGTGTTTTTAAAAAATTGTTTGCGTTGTGAAAAAATAATGTGCGTTTTCGTAAACTGTTTGGTTGTGAGAAAATGCAGCGCATTTATTAAAATAGTTTGCGTTATGAGACAATACACTGCGTTTTCGTAAATTGTTTGCGTTGTGAGAAAATGCAGTGCGTTTTTTAAATTGTTTGCATTGTGACAAAATGTAAGGCGTTTTCATAAATTGTTTGCGTTGTGCAAAAATGCCGCACAGGTTTGTAAATTGTGTTGTGAGACAATACACTGCGTATTCGTAAATTGTTCGCGTTGTGAGAAATTGAAGCACAGGTTTGTAAATTGTTCGCATTGTTAGAAAATGAAGTGTGTTTTTGTGAATTGTTTGCATTGTTAGAAAATGCAGCTCGTTTTTTCATGTTGCGTTGTAATAGGCATTTTTGCAGCACGTGCTGTCAAACGAATGAGGATCTTTCTTTAATTTGCTGGTGTTTTTTGGAATTGCATGTGTTTTCTTAAACTGCAGCACTTAAGCTCTCTCAGACACTGTTCTTTTTCTTGGGGTAATGGCATAAGAAATAACCTTATGTCAAAATAAAAAGCAAGATTATTTTGTTTACCCCATTGGCAGATTAGTTTGATATATTACTCAATAAACTGATATTGAGCCCCTCTACAGTATCTCTTGAATCTTTAATTTAGATGTACAGTTTTAAAGAAAAATCAATGCCATTTCATGCCAGTAAAATAAAACCATGTGCAGCAAGGCTAAGTAGATTTTGGAGTAAATCAGCATCAACTTTAATGTTAATCAGCAGCTCAGAATCTCCTTTTGTGTCTCGCAAAATAACGCAATTTTGAAGCAACGTGAGTAAGTGTCGTCAGCGCATGTTTTTGGGGTAAACTGTGTCTGGTTCTGGCGTCCTCAGCCGTATACAGAGCTGATGGCTTTAGCTCGGGGAGTTTGTACACAATCTGACAGGATATAAATAGATCAGAGCGCTCGCATCGCACTAACTCACAACACATGCACGCTGAAATACAACTCCAACTACATTCGCCAAACATAATTAAACATAATAAAAGCCTGACCTAGTTCTGGAGCGCACGGGATTCAGGAGGAGGAAACTGGGCCACACTGAGACTCCACACACACACCTCACACACATGAAAAATACAATGGCATATCATACATGTGAACATCTTAAACACACTAACATTAAAAGCACAGCGACATCATAACACACGGGGCGTCAGCGTCAATGCTTCACATTCACTTTGAATGGGTGACGTCAGGCGTTGCCGAACTGCATTGTGGATCCGTCGGCGCCGCTTCAGAGGTGTTGCTCGCTGCAGAAGTTGGGACTAACTCAACTTTTCAAGCGCCGACGGAAGCGTCAGCCAATCAGATCGCTGTATGCAAATACACCAGCTAGACAGTGGCCTGTTGCTGACTGAATTCCATTGGCTGACGCTGCTATGACGATTGCTTCAGCCCCAACTTCAGACACGCCCTCAGTCAATCATTGACGCTGAAGCCCCGAGTGAATAAGGCGTAAACGCACCAATAATCGCAAGCGCACAGACATCGCAAATACATCAGCATCGCAAACAGTTAATTATTATCAATTATCGTTAATTACTGTGATCTCCCGATTGCAACAGAGAAATACGTTTATCGTTGGCTTTGAAACTCTAGCTGTGCATAGAGCCCCTTAAATCTGTTTTAAAATATGCATACGTTTATTTTTAAAGTATTGTCGAGAGGATCACGTGCTTATGATTGCTTGCAGCTGATCCCGCATTTTTCCAATTTATAATTGACCAATCAGACGATTCCTAAGCCACTATAAATACCCTCAGTTGCATATCACAGCCATCTTCGTTTTTAAGAATCCTCCCTTCCACCCCTACTCCTCCTGCTTTTTAAGTTGGGCGGCACGATGGCCCAGTGGTTAGCACTGTTGCCTCACGGCAAGAACGTCACTGGTTGTAGTCTTTATCAAGCCAGCTGATATTTCTGCACAGAGTTAACATGTTCTCCCCGTGCTCACGTGAGTTTTCCATGGGTTCCCCGGTTTTCTACCACCGTCCAAAAACATGCAACTTAGGCCCCGTTTACACTAGTGTGTTTTAGTTTGAAAACGCATACGTTTTGCTACAGTTACGACATACGTCCACACTACGCCAGAGTTTTCGAGTTTTCATTCTGAAGCGCTGCTGCTCTGTCTCAGTGTGGATGAGGGAAAACAGAGACATCTGAAAACGGAGGCGGGGCTGCTGAGATTCGCTAGCTGATTGGGGCTTTTGTGTCATTGCGTATCCTTCCCTTATTCGTCAAGCCCCTATCACATGACTATAACACACGGCTTTAACGCTACCGGAGGACAGCAGAGCAGACTTCACTGTA